>NW_023330164.1:0-32286 GCF_011100685.1 Canis lupus familiaris
GGGCATCTGGATCCTGTTTTTTAAGCCCCTATGATACCCTCTATCTTTTGATTGGAGCATTTAGTCTATCAGCACTCAGAGTGATTATTCAAAGATATGAACTTTGTGCCTTTGTGTTTCCAGAAGAGTTGGTGTTTCTGGTGACGTTCTCTGGTTCTTTCTAGTCTTTGTTTCTTTTGGTCTCTTTTTTCCCCCCTAGCAGAGTCCCTCTTAAAATTCCTTTCTGGACTGGTTAAGTGGTCATGAACTCCTTTATATGTTGCCCTGTCTAGGAAAATCTTTCTCTCTCCTTCTCTCCTGAATGACACCCTTGCTGAAGAAAGAATTCATACAAATTGGACTCCAATAAAAATAAATTTAAAAACATAAATTCTTTCTAATATGATTGAGGAAAATGGCATGTAGGAGGAAAACCAGAAGCAGAAAGAGAAGAGGAGAGATTTCACCCTCTGTAGCCTTCACAGGGACCTGGTGTCCTTTCCTAGGAGATCCCCCCTGTCCGTAGGATGCTTCCTTCCCATCTGTGCTCCTTGTTGGAACCCAGCAGGCACATCTCCGTGCCTCCAGCACGTCTGCAGTCATGGTTTATAACGTCTTCCATGTATCCTATTGGGGATCACAGCGTCTTGTATGTAACCATCCGGCTGCTGTTTGACAACATTGGGGGGATTACGACTTGTTGGTTTTGGGGTGTGTGTGTCTCTATCACATGCAGCTATCACGTGCAGCTATTGGATCCTATGCCTGGGTAACCCAAAACCCCGAAATGGTTGGCAAAACCTCATTTCTAGTGCTGGCGCTAGGTGGCTAGCTGGGCTCTCCTGTCCACCCTGGTGCTTGCTCATGCAGTGACTTTCCGCTGGAGGGTCAGCTGAGCAGGAAGATCTGGCTCGGCCACATTCCCATGTCTGGCAGTGGGTCCTGCCAAGCGCTGGCTGCTTCTCTTCTCCCCAATGCCTCTCCAGCAGGGAGCCAGACATTCGGGCCACCCTTGGGGGGAGCTCCTGAGGAGCCGGCTGCCCATGGCGGGGAGCCATGGGGCTGCCTGTATGTAGGAGTCAGGGTGGGGATGGGGCTGGGGTTGTCGGTCCCCTGTCCTGACTGGCCTTCAGGCCGAGCCCCATGCTCACCCACCCCCTACTCACTCGGGCAAGGAGGGTGCCCTCCACACGTTGGTGTGAGAGATCCAGTACCACAGGGTGTGCACGCTGAGTCCACCTGGTGAGGGTGGCCCAGGTGCATGAGCTGCAAGTGTGGGACCCTGGAAATTTAATAAAAATCCCCTACCCCTGGACAAACAGAGCAGGACTCATTCCATTTTGTGCTACACCCGCCACCTCCCCTATGACCCCCAAATGACCTATTTATGGCTTAAGGCGCTGCCCCACCCTAGTCAGGCTGCTGGGCACACCCTAATTGGAAATCAGCTCATAACAATGTAACCCTGCTTTGTGCCCACCAAAATCATGCACCAATTCTGACCAAAGTAATAGACCAGCTCAAGTGGATACTATAGGGTAAGGTGTAATTCAATCGGCCACCTACATGTGGACCGACATGACTGTGCAACTTTCTGCGTATCCCATGGTCCACTGGCCCCTATAAAGCTGCCTCGTCCCTTAGTCTCGGGGTCCAAGTCCCTGCTCCAATGTGTCTGGTGCACTTGGACCAAGCTCCAGCTTGTAAAGAGACCCTCGGGAGTTTCATCGGTGTCGGCTCCTTGGTGGTTTCTCGGATTCGAAATCTTGGGCACAACACAAGGGCCTGCTGTCCTGATATCACTTCCATGGCCACGCTGACCGCCCCGCAAGCCCTCTGTGCCCAAGGCACCCAGGCACAGGGATGCGGGGAGGGGAGGAAGTGCCCTGGAACCCGGCCAGGCCCGGCCCCCTGGACAGAGGGAGGTGACCTCTGAGGTCACTTTGCACAGACCCTGGTGACCTGAGGCTCCCTGGCTGTCACTCTGTCCTGCCCATTCTGGCCGACAAGGCACAGGCTGAGTCCCAGTAAAGTCTGTGAGGCCTGACCCTGGCGTCCGGCCACCACTGGATGGCACGTGGGGACGTCAGCTGTGTGTGCCTAGCGGCGCCCCTGCATGGGCTGGTTGGGGCCTCGGTGGTGCCCCCTAATCCTCTCTGGGGGTCTCTCCACGCCCTATACACAGAGTTCTGGAGACACAGAAACGGGATGGCTGTGCATTTTCCCACCACAACACTTTATTGAATTTGTACAGCAAATGGGCTCAGAGCAGAGGGTGCGTGCCTTCCCCTGGGGAAGTAGACCTTTTTGTCTTTAGGGGAGAGCAAGAATCACACGGGGTGGGGGGGCGAGTGCTGGAGTCCCCCACCTGGGAGCATGTGTGGACTCTGGTTGGGGGCGTGTGTCCTGAGGTTTCAGCCTGAGTGACGGTTCTGAGGACAGCAGAGCTGACCTGGAACTGCAGCTCATGGTCTCCTGTGCTGGGTCCCTGTAGGACAGCTGGACCCCGGCCTCGGGATCCCTGGGGCCCCAACACCTGTAGGAGCCTGCCTCCTGGTGTGGGTGTGGGTGGGGCCCACCAGCCTAACCCTGCTCTCCCCACCCTGGGGTGTCCCAGGATCCCCCAGTCTGCCCTAGGTCAGTGACCTGGATCTGTGGGGCATGTCCAGTGCCCAGGAGGCCACATTCAACTGTGAGAAGGCTCGCTCAGCCCGGGGCCAGAATCCAGGGCTGGCCACGGCCATGGGGGGCTGGATCCCATTAGTCTTTGTGTTGGGCCTGGTTGGGGCTCAAATCAACCCAGCTCCCCAGAGCCTGGTGCCCAGTCAGCCCAGGTCCCTCTAGGTTAGGGGCTGGTGTCCTGGGCAGGGTGTGCCGCACTCCAGGAGGGACAGTGGGCGGAGGCAGGGCACAGTGGGTCCTCTGCACCACTCACCTGAGCACACCCTGTCAGGGGCTCCCTGTCTTCCCTCCTCCCTGCAACCCCTGGGTACTCTATGGGACACCCGGGCTTCTGATGGGAGCAGGGTATCCAGAGAACCCCGGGGAGGCTGAGCATGTCCCACAGGGGGCAGCTGCACCGGGTCCTTGCTCAGGGCTGATGGTGTGAGGGTGGATGGTGTGAGGCATGGGTATGACGGTGGTGGAGTTGGGGGCTGGTGTAGGGGGGATAGTGTTGAGGTATAGTGTGGGTGGGGATTGTGTGGGGCTTTGTGTGTGTGAGGGGGATGGTGTAGGGGCGATGCCATGGGGGATGATGATGTAGGGGGATGATGTGTTTTTGGGAAATGGGGGGATGGGGTGGGGGGCTGGCAGACACACGGCAAACCCTTTCTCTAAGATGCATTGGGAGACGTCTACCAATTAAGGCGACCCCAGTCTGGGGTTTGCTGTGACACCTGCCCCTGGGGCCCCGTGTGGTCAGTGCAGGGCCCTGGCTGGACTGGGGGCAATATCTCGGGTCATCATACTATGTATGTTTACAAATTGCAAATTGTCTCAAATGAAATGCATAGAATTTAGAAATATATAAAGCACCGAGGGGAGGTGTCACCCTGACCCGTCCGACCCTCATCGGATCGATGTGTGTCCTCCTCCAGTCACAGCCATACACCCAGCCCCCAGGTCCCCTTACTGTCCCCCACGGCCCGCAACCCCGCCCCCTGCTTTTCAGAGGGCCGTCCCTCACACCTTTGGGGTTCAGCTCACATGGCAACCCCTGGAGGCCCCATCCTAGTGGCCTCCTCATCCCTGAGCCCCCAGGGGAGGGGGCACGGGGTTCATCCCCAGCACCTTACCGTGCAGCTGTGTGTTGCTGGCTGCTGTTCTTTTCCCGGCCTCGGAAGCCTTGTGTTCCCGACCCAGAAGCCCCTGGTCCTCTCCCGGAGCCCGATCCCCCCTGGCCCCTCAGCCTCACCCTACCCTATAGTAGTACCAAAACATGATGTGACTGCTGAATGTCCTGTTGACGTCCAGGTCTACCTGCGTGTTGTCCTAGGAGGAAACCAGGGCCTCCTCCTTCATTTCCTGTGGGAAAACCGGGGAGGAGGAGCAGGCATTAGGGATACAGACCCTGACCTGTCACGAGCTGATGTGCAGGGCAGGGAGCCCTAGAGCAACCGTGGGAGTGTGTCCTGCAGAATCCTCCTTCCTTCCTCTGGGAGGCTGGGGATGGTGGGAGTGCCCACCGTGCCCGTGGAACTGTGTGAGGGCCTGTCCCCAGCTGTTGTAGGCGGGGAGGTGGCTGAGGGTCAGCCTGGGTGGGACGGCAGAGGGGTTCAGCCCAGGTGGGAGGGGACATGGGGTGTTGTGCCCAAGATTGCGAATCTGAGAAACCACTACGGAGTTGACACCAATGCAAACACATGAGGGTTGATTTCCAAACTCGAGCTTGCGTTCAAGTACACCCGAACCCAACACAGCAGAGCAGGGACCTGGACCCCGAGTTGGGTTTTAGCTTAGTTTTAAGGGCTTGTCTCACGGACCTCCAGAAGGGCTGGAAGAGTTCCTCAAATTCTGTTTACATTTTGATATGGGGCCTTCATTGGCATTGAGCTCTGTTCTCATTCTAATAGGCACTTCCAGCCCTTGGCGTGGGCTCAGTTCTTATTCTATTGTTGGGCTTTCTAGGGCAATAAGCTATAAACTTCTGTTTTTTTCCTGTATCTGAAGTAATGTAAATTTCAGCTCTTCTTCACAGGGTCCTGGGATGGCTTGATGTGTTCGAATGCTGAACTTAAAGTGGAAAGGCCTTCATTTTCTCGGCCTCCTTGCATCCATTCCCATCCTATCTAGCTCCTTCACCCTTCCCCGGAGCTCCTAAGAGAGCAATTGCAAATGACCTCAGCCTGGCAGCGTGTGTTGGGGGACAGGCCCAGGGATTTGGAATCAGGAAGACCTGGCTCCTGGGCATCCCAGCTGTGCAGCGGGATTCGATGCTGCAGACTCTTACTCCCTGAGGCTATCTTGACAACTGACTTTGTACATAGAAAAGCTGTCCTTTCTCTTTATATGATGAAGAGCGAGTCAAAGTGTTTTTTCTCTGCACTTCTGATTGCTCAGATTCCAATCTGAGACGTATTTCCTGTTAATAAGGATAATTTACTATCCGTAGTACTATGGTTAAAATATTCTGACACAAGTAAATCAGAGGGATGAGGGAATGTCTTCTCTTTCTTCACAGCTCAGTCACTCATCAGGAAATGCATCTTTATGGATTTGGAAAGAACTGAGAGACATTATTACCAATGGTCCTATTATTATGTGAAGGATTCTTCCCTGAGATTCTTCCCCTGTTTCAACTGACACTGAAACACTGTGAACTCTTTGGAAGACAAATGTCAGGGAAATAAATGTTATGCATTGCTAATTTTAAATGCACTAGCAATATGGTGTCTATTATACTAGAATTATTTTTATCTGATTTTTGCTATTTATTATGCGTTCCTCCTTTTCAGGTTGAGGAGGCATTATACGTGTTCATAAATGTTTTTCTTTCCTTCTGATATAAAATTCTTTGTTCCCATCGAAGGAACTTTTTAAGAATAAGGCAAAAGTTAATTTAATTCAACGATTCTTAAAATGTCTTCACACTTGGAGCCTGATTCATTTTAGTCAATTTTCAAAATAAATCTTATTTATTAGGAAAAAAAAACAAAGATTTATAGGGAAATTGAGAAGATAGTACAGAGAATTCTCATGCACTTGCACTCAATTTCTCCAATTATTGATATCTTATATCAGTACGGTACAAATATTAGCTAATGAATCAATATTAAAATATTCGCAATAACCAAAGACCATACTTTATTCAGATTTCCTTAGTTTTTGCTAAGTCACCACCCCTCATATGACATTCCATTTGTCCTCCTGTTTTCTTAGGCTCCTCTGGATTGTGACAGTCTTTCAGCCTTTCCTTGTTTTTGTTGAACTGGAACACTTTGAGAAGTAGAGTATTTTGTAAAATTTCCCTCAGTTGGGACATGTCTGTTGTTTATCTCATGATTGAACTGTTTTTGTGGATTATATACAGAGATATACTGCCATTTTCATTATATCATATAAAGGATAGATACTATCAACATGATTTATCAGTCTTGGCATCGTTCTGGTCATCTTGCTGAAGTAGGGTTTGTCAGCTTTCTCCGTAGTAAACTGATTCTTTATTATTATTATTATTATTATTATATTATCATTATTATTTTAAGTTTTTCATAATATATTTTGTAGAAGGAAGTTACTATGTGTATTGCACACATAAGAGTGGGAATCTATGCTCATGAACTTCACGGTGGAATGTCTGCACAAATTGTTTGAAATTCTTCTACATGGGAGATTTCTCTTCCCTCTAGGTTTGTTTGATTGTTTTTTTTTCAAAGATGTTATTTATTTATATGAGAAAGAGAGGAGAGAAAAAGCATGAGGGAGCGGGACAGAGGGAGAGGGAGAAGCAGGTTCCCAGCTGAACAGGGAGCCTGCCTTGGTACCTGGATCATGATCCGAGCCTAAGACAGAAGCTTAAATGACTGAGCAACCCAGGTGCCACACTTTGTTTCTTTCTTTTTTTTAATAATAAATTTACTTTTTCTTAGTGTTCTATTTGCCAGCATACAGAATAACACCCAGTGCTCATCCCGTCAAGTGCCCCCCTCAGTGCCCATCACCCATTCACCCCCACCCACCGGCCACTTCCCCTTCAATCACCCCTAGTTCTTTTCCCAGAGTTAGGAGTTTATGTTCTGTCTCCCTTTCTGATATTTCCCACTCATTTCTTCTCCCTTCCCTTATATTCCCTTTACTATTATCTATATTCCCCAAATGAATGAGAACATACAATGTTTGTCCTTCTCTGATTGACTTACGTCACTCAGTATAATACCTTCCAGTTCCATCCACGTTGAAGCAAATGGTGGGTATTTGTCGTTTCTAATGGCTGAGCAAGGCCCACCTTTTCTCTCTCTTCATCTTCTGAGTCTCCTATGATATGAATGTTATTGTTTTAATAAGTGGCTGAGTTCCCTATGTCTGCCTCTATGCTCCATAACGTTTCTTGTTTTTAAGGCTTCCACTTGGGACTGCATCAGAGTTATAGCATTTTTAACGTTGGCCTGACTAGATTTTAGTTCTTTTATTTCTACAGTAAGGGATTCTCTAGTTTTCTTCTGTGCTCTATTTCCAGCCCAGCTGCTATCTTTATAATCATTGTTTTGAACTGTAGTTAGACATCATATATGTGTATTGATGAACTTCCTGGCTGTGAGTACTACCTCATGTTATTTTATGGAGTTGAACTTCTCCATCTCATTATTTTTTCCAGAAAAGAAAGAAGGAAGAAAAAGAAAAACCAAGAAAAACAATAACAACTGCCCTCCCCCCCCCAAAAAAAAACAGATTATTTTGGCCTGCTCATTAAAAGATTCTAAATCCCAAAATATGAAACACAATTAAAGTACCATGAAAGTAAAAATAAGAAATATATAAGGTACATACATAAAAGTTAAAATAAGGCAATTAATAAAATAGAATCAAAGAAAATAAATGAAAAAGAGCACAAACTACAAAGGAATCTAGACTCTACTTTCGAGGCAGAGCTGAAGCTCTGCAGCCTCTCTGTTTTGACAACTTGGTGGCAGGGAATGGTCTGTGTGGGGTCTGGGGATGGGCCTTGGCGCTGATTGTCAGGTGCACATCTGCCTGGGAGTTGCACTTGTGGGGGTCAGAGGCTGGGTGGTCGTCAGCGCCTCTGGGCTCCAGCAGGTGGCGCTGTGCTGCTCCCTGAGACCCGGCCCTGATGGGCGGGATGCGGGTGGGGTCTCTGGGTCCTCTGGCTCTGGGGCTGAGCATCCTGCCCCCCAGTCTGCTGGGGCCTCCACAGAAGAGCTCCCAAGCCCCCGGGTCTCTGCCGCTTCTCTCAGAACCCTGCGTTCACTCTACCTGCGTCCGTGCTTCTTTTGGTTTTGTTTTTTATCTCAGACTGTTGTGCCCAAGATTGCGAATCTGAGAAACCACCGAGAAGCTGACACTGATGCAAACACACGAGGGTTTATTTACAAGCTCGAGCTTGTGTCCATGTATACCCGACACAGTGGAGCAGGGACTTGGACCCAGAGGTGGGTTTTAGCTTAGTTTTAAGGGCTGGTCTCGGGGAACTCTAGAAGGGCTGGAGCAATTCCTCAAGTTCTGTTTACATTTTGATATGGGGCCTTCAAGGGCATTGAGATCTGTTCTAATAGGGGCTTCCTGCATTTGGCCTGTGCTCAGTTTTTGTTCTATTGTGGGGCTTGCTGTGTCCTGACAATGAGCACTCAGGAAGGAAATGACGGATGTGACTCCCTTCTCAGGAGCATCACAGAGAATAAATAATGAGACTGAACCAAAGGAGCACAAGACTTGTGCACTGAGCCATACCAGGCTCTGGGAGGCCATCTTGGGCTCGTGGTTTGGGAGCCTCATCTTGTGAAAATGTCCGCAGTTCCTGAAGCCACCTTCTATTTCAATGTCATTCCTGTCAAATCATGGTGGCAGATCCTATAAATAGGAAAAAAAACCCCATAACATCCATCCGCCCCCACAAATGACCCCGGAGAGCAAATCAGTATTGGAGAAGCAGGACAGAGCGGGACGCAGCACTTTCCTATTTCAAACGATGTCACAGAGACACAGGATAAAGCAGTGTTGTCCTCGGGACCCCGCCCGGCTCCGTCGGTTTAGCATCCGACTCCTGACCTCACCTCCGGTCCTGATCTCGGGGTTGTGAGTTCTATACCTGGGCTGGTCCATGGACAAGGCCTGACGCCTACTTAAACAAACCAGACCCACGAGGGTTGGTCCCAGCATAAGCTGAAGGAGCAAAACAGAGAGTCCAGAAGGAAACGTGCTCTGATACAACTGATTTTTTAACTTAATTTAATTTAAACCCAATTAATTAATGTATAGTGTATTATATTTTCAGAGGAAGAATTCAGAGATTCACCAGTTGGAGAAAACCGCAGTGCTCGTGACATCACGTGCCCTCCTTCATGCCAGTCCCCTGTTATCCTCTCCCCCGTCCCCTCCCCTGCAGCGACACTCAGTTTGTTTCCTATAATTAAGAGTCTGTATTTCCTGCATCTGTTTTTATCTTATTTTTCCTTCCCTTCACAGATGTTCATCTGCTTTGCTTCTTTAATTCCACCTATGAATGACACCACACGGTCATTCTCTTTTCCCACTGACCTATTTCACTTAAGATGATCCCTCTAGTTCTATCCACGTCATTGCAAATGGCAAGATTTCCTGCTCTTTGATAGCTGAGTACCATTCCTCTCTCTATGACCACCATCTATCTCCCATCCTCTTTATCCATCATCTGCCAGAGGGCACCGAGGGTCCTCCCACATTGTGGCTACTGTGGACGCGGCTGCTGTGGACATTGGGGTGCAGTTTTCCCAAGTCTCACTGCATGTGTATCTTCGGAGTGAGCTCCAGGCTTTCACATGCTGGTCACAGGTCGGCTCTATTTGTAACTTCCAGAGGAGCCTCCACACTGTTTCCATGGTGTCTGCACCAGCCCGCGGTCCCGCCCACAGTGGAAGAGGGTTGAGTGAGTTTTACAGGACGTGGTAAAAGTCTGGTCCACATTTCATTTCACGTCCTTTGGGCTCCAATTCCTTCTCCTTAAGTATTTTTGGGGAACCTGTGTGTTAGGCTCCTTTTCAGTCAGACGTTTCCGAAGCTAACAGGCCACAGCTGGAGCCTGGAAGAAGGCAGAGATGGGCCCTGGGACGGGCACGTGCCTCCTGCACAGCCTCCTGTAGTGCCTGAAGATCCCGCAGGGGGCGCCCGAGCCCAGGCACCGCCCAAGGGGCATGCATGTGCAGTAGGCCTAGTCTGCCTGCACTAACAGGAGCCAGCCTGTGCTGGGGAGGCCTGAGGAAGATGTGGGGACATGTCCACGCTGATGAGCCACAGCCTCCTCAGAACCTGTGGGGAGTCTTCAGGGGGATATTGGGCAGCGTTCACGCTGACAGGAGCCCCGGTCTCCTCAGGACACACGGTGAGGATTCAGGAAGATGTGGGCCCACATCCACCCTGACAGGAGCCCTTGGGCCACTTCAGGACCTGCGGGGAGGCTTCAGGAAATTGTGGGCCCGCACCCACCCTGAAAGGAGCCCCTGGGCTGCCTCAGGACCCGCGGGGAGGCTTCAGTAAGATGTGGGCCCCCATCCACGCTGACAGGAGCCCCTGGGCCGCCTCAGAACATGTGGGGAGGCTTCTGAAAGATGGGGCGCCGCGTCCACTCTGGCAGGAGCTAACTGGCCCCTCAGGACATAAGTTGAGTCTTCTGGAAGCTGGGGGCTGCATCCACAGTGAGAGGAGCCTCGGCCACCTCAGAACCTGCGGTGACGCTTCGGGAGGACGTGGGGCCATGTCCACACAACCGGACGCTGATGTCCTCAGGACCCCCAGTGTAGACTTCGGGAAATATGGGGATGCGTCCATGCGGACAGAAGACCCCAGCCTTGTCAGAGCCTGTGGTGAGGCCTAAGAAAAATGTGGATTCCGAATCCCCACTGACAGAAGTCTCCGGCCTCCTCAGGACCCGCTGTGAATGATTGGGATGATTTGGGGCCACGTCCATTCTGACAAGAGCCCCCAGCCTCCTCAGGTCTTATGGTGAGGCTGAGGAAAATGTGGGGCCACGTCAAGACTGAGAGGACCTGCGTCCTCCTCAGGACCTGCACTTTGGCTTCGGGACACATGGGGCTGCATCTAGGCTGACAGGAACCCACAGCCTCCTCAGGACCGCGGTGAGTTTTCAGGGGACATGGGGCCATGTCCAGGCTGACAGGAGGCCCCGGCCTCCTGAGAACCTGCGGTGAGGCTTCCAGAGGATGTGAGGCATCCAGAAGGATGTTCCATCTCCTTCCAGAGGAGGCATACTCCACGTTGACAGGAGACCCGGCATACTCAGGGCCCGCTGACTATGACTCTGGAACACGTGGGGCCACGTCCGCATTCACAGGAGCCTGGCTTCCTCAGGACCCCCTGGAGGACTCTGGAGGCGCCTTTAGGGGCCACGTCAATGTCAGAAGGGACTCCTCAGAACCATAGGGTAAGTGAATGGGTAGAATGAATGGTAGGGTCAGGGGAGGGGAGGTGGTTGGTGGTTAGGCTTAAGTTAGATGTTAGGGGTTAGTGATTATGCTTATGGTTACAGATTAGAGGTTAGGGTGTGGGATAAGGATAAGGGTCAGTGGTTAGGAGTTAGGATGGGGGTTTGGGTTAGGGACAGGAATTAGAGTTAGGGTTAGGGTTTAGACTTTAGGGATTAGGGCAGGAGGTTAGGAGTTGGGGTTTGGGTTATGGTTAGAGTTAGGGTTCGGCTAGGTTTGCAGTTAGGGTTAGGGGTTAGGGTGTAATTAGGATTACAGGTTAGCGTTAGGGGTTAGAGTTAAAGTTAGGGCTAGGTTTAGGGTTAGGGCGAGGGTTAGGTTTAGGATATGGGTTAGGGCTAGGATTAGGGTTAGAGATTGGTTAGGGGTTAGGTTAGGGTCAGGTCAGGGTCAGGGTACGGTTTTGGAAAAGGGTAAGAGAGGGTTAGGCAGTGGGTTAGGGATTAGTTTTAAGGTCCGGGTTAGGGTACAGTTTGGGATATGTGATAGGATTAGTATTAGAGGGTTAGGGTTAGGGTACAGGTTAAGGTTAGGAATATGATTTGAGTACATTAAGTTAAGGTTATGGTTAGAGGTTAGGGTTAGATTTAAGGTAAGGGTCAGGGTTAATGGTTTAGAATAGGTTTAGGAGTTAGGGTGAGGGTTGGCAGGAAGGTTCAGTGAATGTGTTTCGGTCTTGGGGTTTGTGTTTGGTTTTTGATTAGTGATAGTTCTTGTTTAAGGGTTAGGTTAACATTAGGCTTAAGTGTAGGGTTAGGGTTATGTCTGTGTATGGTTAGAGTTTGTGTCTTGGCATGTGCCTGCACTGGGACTCCTAGCATCTTTGGCAGTTTAGTTTTATGCACTCTATTTAGGTTTTGGTTTCGAAGATAGCCTGACTCCACCAAGTCAGTGGCCTCCCCAGAGAATCAAAATCCAGGCTTTTCTGGGGTGAGAATAGGCATGGCAGGATTCTCCTGAGCTCAGCTAAGGAGGGGATTTGTGGCTATAAAGACTCTTTGTTTGGATTTTCAGTTGCCTTTCTGATTTTATCTCTTGTGAGCACATGTTTCCTCTATACTACCAATTATTATTTTAAAGTTTTACTTGAATTCCTGTTTGTAAACACAGTATGATATAGTTTCTGGTTTACCACATAGTGATTCAACCCTTGAATACAACGCCTGCTACTGGTCAGAGTTGACCTCCACTATCCCCATCCCCTGATTCCCCATCCCCTCCACCTTCCTCTGGTATTTATTAGTTTATTCTCTGTGTTAAGAGTGTGTTCTTGGTTTGCATCTCTCATCCCCCCCTTCGCCCCTTTGCCAGTTTCTTTGGTTTCTTAAAATTCACATGTGAATGCAATTGTATGGTATTTGGTCTGTCTTTCTCTGACTGAGTTCATTTAGCATAAGTCCCTTCCAATTCTCCCACGTCATTGTAAATGGCTTCATTTCATCCCTTCTGATGACCCAGTGATGTTGCAGGGTGTATATTTACCACATCGTCTCTGCCCATTCTTCTGTCGATGGACATCCGGGCTCTATACACAGTTTCGCTGTTGTTGATAATGCTGCTACCAACACTGGGCTGTGTGTTCCTCTTTGAATCTACTAAACTACTTTTGTATCCTCGGGGTAAAGACCTCGCTTTGCAATTTTGGAATCGTAGGGTAGCTCTATTTTTAACTTCTTTTTTTAAAATTTTTTTATGATAGTCACAGAGAGAGAGGCAGAGACACAGGCAGAGGGAGAAGCAGGCTCCATGCACCGGGATCCCGACGTGGTATTAGATCCCGGGTCTCCAGGATCATGCCCTGGGCCAAAGGCAGGTGCCAAACCGCTGCGCCACCCAGGGATCCTCTATTTTTAACTTCTCGAGTACCCTCCAAACTGTTTTCCACAGTGGCTGCACCTTTATTCATGTATTCATGAGAGACACAGAGAGGCAGAGTTATAGGCAGAGGGAAAATGAGGCTCCATGCGGGAAGCCTGATGTGGGACTTGATCCCCCAGGACCCCGGGATCATGACCTGAGCTAAAGCAGATGCTCAACCACTGAGACACCCAGGTGCCTTGCTGATTCAATTTCTTTGCTACTCATGGGTCTGTTCATATTTTCTATTTCTTCCTATTTCAGTTTTGCTCGTTTGCACATTTCTAGGGATTTGTCCATTTATTCCAGGTCTCCCAGTTTGTTAGTGTATAATTTCATAGTATTCCCTTATCATTGTCTTATTTTTCTGGTGTTGATTGTGATCTCTCTTCTCTCATTTGTGATTTTATTTATTTATGTCATTTCTCTTTTCTCATTGATAAGGCTGGCTAGGGCTTGATCCATTTTATTAATTATTTTGAAGAAACAGCTCTTAGTTTCCTTATTCCATTCTACTGTTTTGTTGTTTCTGTATTGTTTATTTCTGCTCTCATCTTTATTTTTTCCCTTCTTCTGTAGGCTTTAGGCTTTGTTTCCTATTCCTTTTACAGCTCCTTTAGGTGTAGGGTTAGGTTGTGTATTGGAGACTTCTTGTTTCTTGAGGTAGGCCTATATTGCTATATACTTCCCATGGGACTGCCTTTGCTACATCCCAGAGGTTTGGAGAAAAATGTTTTCATTTTCATTTCTTTTAAATTTCCTCTTTAATTTCCTGGTTGCTCCATTCATTCTCTAGTAGGATGTTGATAATCTCCACGTATTTTTGGTCTGTCCAATTTTTTTCTTACTGTCAACTTCGAGTTTCATAGCGTAGTGTTCTGAAAATGTACAGCGTGTGATATCAATTTTCTTGTACCTGTTGTACCTGTTGAGGGCTGATTTGTGGGCCATGATATGATCTGTTCTGGAGAATGTCCCATGTGCACTTGAAAGGAATGTGTATTCTGCTTTCGGATGAAATGTTCAGACTATATCTGTTGAGTCCCTGTGGTCCAGTGTGTCAAGGCTATTTTTCCCCTATTTATTTCTGCATAGACGATCGGTCCATTGCCATAAGTGGGTGTTAAAATCCCCTGTCATTGTATTATTATCAGTGAGTTCCTCTATGTTTGTTGTTAATTGGTTTCTATATTTAGGTACTCCCATGTTGGCAGCATAAATATTTAGTTGTTTGATCTTGATAGAGAGGTTTTTAAATTATGAAATAATACCCTTCTTCATCTCTTCTTATAGTATTTGTTCTTTCTTGTTTGAAATTTAAATATTTTATTTATGTATTCATGAGAGATACACAGAGGAGCAGAGGAAGAAACATAGCAGAGTGAGAGGCAGGCTCCCCAAAGGGAGGCCGATGTGGGACTCGATCCTGGGATCCCAGGATCACACCCTGAGCCGAAGGCAGATGCTCAACCACTGAGCCACCAGATGTCCCCCAGGATTTGGTTTCAAATCTCGTTTGTCTGATATAAGTATGGGTCCTCCACCTTTCTTTTGATATCCATTAGTGTGATAGATGATTATCCATCCCCTGACTTTCAATCTGTTTCTGTCTATAGGTTTAAGGTGAGCATCTTGTAGGCAGCGTACAGATGCATGTTGTTTTTTTAATAATAATTTTATTTATCAGAGAGAGAGAGAGACAGAAAATTATGCAGAGAGAGAAGCAGTCTCCCCACCAGGAGCCCAATATGGGACTTGATCCCAGACTCCAGGATCACACCCTAAGTCAAAGGCAGAGGCTCAACCCCTGAGCCACCCAGGCGCCCCGGATCCTGTTTTTTAAGCTACTGTGATCCCCTATATCTTTTGATTGGAGCATTTAGGCTATCAGCATTCAGAGTGACTATTCAAAGATATGAACTTTGTGCCTTTGTGTTAACGGAAGAGTTGGTGTTTCTGGCGACGTTCTCTGGGCCTTTCTAGTCTTTGTTGCTTTTGTTCTCTTTTTTTCCCCCACTAGAAGAGTCCCTCTTAAAATTCCTTACTGGACTGGTTAATTGGTCATGAACTCCTTTATATGTTGCCTGTCTGGGAAAATCTTTATCTCTCCTGAATGATACCCTTGCTGAAGAAAGAATTCATACAAATTGGACTGCAATAAAAAGAAATTTAAAAACATAAAATAAATTCTTGCTAATATGATTGAGAAAAATGGCATTTAGGAGGAAAACCAGAAGCAGAAAGAGAGGAGGACAGATTTCACCCTCCGTAGAGTTCACAGGGACCTGGTGTCCTTTCCTGGGAGGAGCCCCCCTTCCGGAGGATGCTTCCTGCCCCTCTGCCCTCCTTGTTGGAACACAGCAGGCACAGCTCCGTGCCTCCAGCACCTCTGCAGTCGTGGCTTATAGCATTTTCCATCTATCCTATTGGGGACCACAGCGTTGTGTATGTAACCATCGGCTGCTGTTTGACAACATTGGGGGGATTCCAACTTTTCTTGGTTTTGAGGTGTGTGTGTGTCTATCACATGCAGCTATCACATGCAGCTATCGGATCCTCTGGCTGGGTCACCAAAAAACCCCGAAATGGTTGGCACAACATCATTTCTGGTGCTGGCGCCGGGCGGTTAGCTGGGCTCTCCTGGCAGCGCCAGGGCTCACTCATGCAGTGACTTTCGGCTGGTGGGTCAGCTGAGCTTGAAGTTCCGGCTCAGCCACATTCCCATGTCCAGCAGTGGGTCTGGCCACCCCTGGAAGGCACGGGGGCCGTCAGCTGTGTGTGCCTGGTGGCGCCCCTGCAGGGGCTAGTTGGCGCCTAGGTAGTGCCCCCTCCTCCTCTCTGGGGGTCTCTCCACTCCCTGTGCACAGAGTTCTGGGAGACACAGAAACGGGCTGGCTGTGCATTTTCGCACCACAACACTTTATTGACTTTCTACAGCAAACGGGCTCAGAGCCGTGGTTGCGTGCCTTCCCCTGGGGAGGGAGACCTTTCTGTCCTTTAAGGGGGGGCATGAATCACCCGGGGTGGGAGGCGGGTGCTGGAGTCCCCCACCTGGGAGCATGTTTGGACTCCGGGTGGGGGCGTGTGTCCTGAGGTTTCAGCCTGAGTGACGGTACTGAGGACAGCAGAGCTGACCTGGACCTGCAGCTTATGGGCTCCTGTGCTAGGTCCCCGCATGGCAGCTGGACCCCAGCCTTGGGCCCTCTGGGGCCCCAGCACCTGGAGGAGCCTGCATCCTGGTGTGGGTCCTGGTGGGGCCCACCGGCTTACCCCTCCTGTCCCCTCACTGCGGTGTCCCGGGATCCCCAGGGCTGCCCTAGATCAGCGACCTGGATCTGTCATGCATTCCCAGGGCCCAGTAGGTCACATCCAGCTGTGAGAGGGCTCGCTCAGCCCGGGGCCAGAATCCAGGGCTGGCCAGGGCCATGGGGGCCTGATTCCATTAGTCTTTGTGTTGGGACTGGTAGGGGCTCAAATCAACCCAGCGCCCACAGAGCGTGGGCCAATCAGCCCAGGTACCCCTGGGTTAGGGGCTGGTGTCCTGTGCAGGGTGTCCCGCCCTCCAGGAGGGACAGTGGGTGGAGGCAGGGCACAGTATGTCCCTCCGAAGCCCCGTGTTCCCTACCCAGATGCCCCTGGTCCTCCCCGGGACCCAATACCCCCTGGCCTCTCAGCATCACCCTACCCCGTAGTAGTCTCAAAACATGACGTGACAGCTGAACATCCTGGTGACGTCCAGGTCCCCCAGCGTGATGTCCCTGGAGGAGACCAGGGCCTCCTCCTTCATTTCCTGTGGGAAAACCGGGGAGGAGGAGCTGGCATCAGGGATACAGATCCCGACCTGTCTGTCCTGGGCAGGGAGCCCTGGGGCCACCATGGGAGTGTGTCCTGCCGAAAACTCTGTCCTTCCCCTGGGAGGCTGGGGATGGCGGGAGTGTCCACCGTGCCCGTGGGACCTGTGTGAGGGCCTGTGCCTAGCTGTTGTGGGCGGGGAGGTGACTGGGGGTCAGCCTGAGTGGGAGGGGACAAGGGGTCAGTCCAGGTGGGGAGGGGACATGGGGGTGTTGTGCACAAGATTGCGAATCTGAGAAACCACTAAGGAGCCGACACCAATGCAAACACACGAGGGTTGTTTTACAAACTCGAGCATGGGTCCAAGTATACCCCACACAGTGGAGCAGGGAGTTGGACCCCGAGGACGGTTTTAGCTTAGTTTTAAGGGCTGGTCTCGGGGACCTCCAGTAGGGCTGGAACAATTCCTCAAGTTCTGTTTACATTTTGATATGGGGCTTTCAAGAGCATTGAGCTCTCTTCTCATTGTAATAGGGGCTTCCAGCCCTTGGCTTGGGCTCAGTTTTTATTCTATTGTGGGGCTTTCTAAGACATTAAGCTGTAAACTTTTGTTTTTTTTCCTGTAACTGAAATAATGTAAATTTCAGCTCTTCTTCACAGGGGCCTGGGATGTCTGGGCGTGTGCTAATGCTGAATTTAAATTGGAATGGCCATAATGTTCTGGGCCTCCTTGCATCCTGTCCCATCCTATCTAGCTCCTTCTCCCTTCTCAGGAGCTCCTAAGAGAGCAATTGCAAATGACCTCAGCATGGCATCGGGTGTTGGGGGACAGGCCCAGGGATTTGGGATCAGGAAGACCAGGGGCGCGGGCGTCCCAGCTGTGCAGCGGGATTCCATGCTGCTGACTTTTATTCCCTAAGGCTATATTGAAATCTGACTTTGAACATAGAAAAGCTGTCCTTTATCTTTAAAAGATGAAGAGTGAGTAAAAGTGTTTTTTCTCTGCCCATCTGATTGCTCAGATTCCAATATGAGATGTATTTCTTGTTAATAAGGATAATTTACTATCCGTGGTACTATGGTTAAAATATTCTGACACAAGTAATTCAGAGGGATGAGGGTTTCTCATCTCTTTCTTCACAGCTCAGTCACTCATCAGGAAATGCATCTTTATATGGGATCCCTGGGTGGCGCAGCGGTTTAGCGCCTGCCTTTGGCCCAGGAGGCGATCCTGGAGACCCGGGATCAAATCCCACGTCGGGCTCCCGGTGCTTGGAGCCTGCTTCTCCCTCTGCCTGTGTCTCTGCCTCTCTCTCTCTCTCTCTCTCTCTGTGACTATCATGAATAAATAAAAATTAAAAAAAAAGGAAATGCATCTTTATGGATTTGGAAAGAACTGAGAGACATTATTACCAATGGTCCTATTATTATGTGAAGGATTCTTCCCTGAGATTCTTCCCCTATTTCAACTGACACTGAAACACTGTGAACTCTTTGGAAGACAAATGTCAAGGAAATAAATGTTATGCATTGCTAATTTTAAATGCACTTGCAATATGGTGTCTATTATAATACAAGTATTTTTATCTGATTTTTGCATTTATTATCCTTTCCTGCTTTTCAGGTTGAGGAGGCATTATACGTGTTCATAAGTGTTTTTCTTTCCTTCTGATTTGAAATTCTTACTTTGTTCCCATCGAAGGAACTCTTTAAGAATAAGGCAAAAGTTAATTCAACTATTGTTAAAATGTCTTCCCCCTTGGAGCCTGATTCATTTAAGTCAATTTTCACAATAAATCTTATTTATTAGAAAGCAAACAAAGATTTACAGGGAAATTGAGAAGAAAGTACAGAGAATTCACATGCACTTGCTCTCAATTTCTCCAATTATTGATATCTTATATCATGACGGTACGAATATTAGCTAATGAATCAATATTAAAATATATGCAGTAACCAAAGACCATACATTATTCACATTTCCTTAGTTTTTGCTAAGTTACCATCCCTCATATCACACTCCATTTCTCCTCATGTTTTCTTAGGCTCTCTGCATTATGACAGTCTTTCAGCCTTTCCTTGTTGTTGAACTGGAACACTTTGAGAAGTAGAGTATTTTGTAAAATTTCCCTCAGTTGGGACATGTCTTTTTATCACATGATTGAACTGTTTTTGTGGATTATATACAGAGATATACTGCCATTTTTATTATATCATATAAAGGATAGATACTATCAACATGATTTATCAGTCTTGGTATCGATCTGATCATCTTGCTGAGGTAGTGTTTGTCATCTTTCCTCCTGTACCTCCTGTTTTCTTTTCCTGTTAAAGTACCATGGAAGTAAAAATTAGAAATATCTAAGGTACATACATAAAAATTAAAATAAGGCAATTAATAAAAAAGAATCAAAGAAAATGAATGAAAATAGAGCACAAAGTACAAAGGAATCTAGACCCTACTTTCCAGTCAGAGCTGAAGCTCTGCAGCCTCTGTGGTCTGACAACTTGGTGGCAGCGAGTGGTCTGTGCAGGGTCTGGGGATGGGATGTGGTGCTGATTGTCAGGTGCACATCTGCCTGGGATATGCACCTGCGGGGGTCAGAGGCAGGGTGGGCGTCAGCGCCTCTGGCCTCCAGTGGGCAGCGCTGTGCTGCTCCCTCAGACCTGGCCCTGATGGGCGGGACGTGGGTGGGGACGCTGGGTCCTGTGGCTCTGGGGCTGAGTATCCCGCTCCCCAGTCTGCATGGGCCTCCACAGAAGAGCCCCCAAGTCCCCGATCTCCGCCGCTTCTCTCAGAACCCTGCGTTCACTCTACATGCGTCCGAGCTTCTTTTGGTTTTGTTTTTTTTTCTCAGACTGTTGTGCCCAAGATTGCGAATCTGAGAAACCACCGAGAAGCCGACACTGATGCAAACACACGAGGGTTTATTTACAAGCTCGAGCTTCTATCCAAGTATACCCGACACAGCGGAACAGTGACTTGGACCCCGAGGAGGGTTTTAGCTTAGTTTTAAGGTCTGGTCTCGGGGACCTCCAGAAGGGATGGTGCAATTCCTCAAGTTATGTTTACATTTTGATATGGGGCCTTCAAGGGCATTGAGCTCTGTTCTCATTCTAATAGGGGCTTCCTGCCCTTGGCCTGGGCTCAGATTTGATTCTTATGTGGGGCTTTCTAGGACATTAAGCTGTAAACTTTTGTTTTTTTCCTGTAACTGAAGCAATGTAAATTGCAGCTCTTCTTCACAGGGGCCTGGGATGTCTGGGCGTGTGCTAATGCTGAATTTAAATTGGAATGGCCTTAATTTTCTCGGCCTCCATGCGTCCTTTCCCATCCTATCTAGCTCCTTCCCCCTTCCCAAGAGCTCCTAAGAGAGCAATTGCAAATGACCTCAGCATGGCATCCTGTGTTGGGGGACAGGCCCAGTGATGGAGATCAGGAAGACCTGGAGCGTGGGTGTCCCAGCTGTGCAGCGGGATTCGATGCTGCAGACTCTTATTCCCTAAGGCCATCTTGACAACTGACTTTGTACATAGAAAACCTCTCCTTTGTCTTTAAAAGATGAGGAGCGAATCAAAGCGTTTTTTCTCTGTACATCTGATTGCTCAGATTCCAATCTTAGACGTATTTCCTGTTAATAAGGATAATTTACTACTATCCGTAGTACTATGGTTAAAATATTCTGACACAAGTAGTTCAGAGGGATGAGGGTTTCTCATCTCTTTCTTCACAGTTCAGTCACTTATCAGGAAATGCATCTTTATTGATTTGGAAAGAACTGAGAGACATTATTACCAATGGTCCTATTATTATGTGAAGGATTCTTCCCTGAGATTCTTCCCCTGTTTCAACTGACACTGAAACACTGTGAACTCTTTTGAAGACAAATGTCAAGGAAATAAATGTTATGCATTGCTAATTTTAAATGCACTTGCAATATGGTGTCTATTATAATAGAAGTATTTTTTCTGATTTTTGCTATTTATTATCCTTTCCTGCTTTTCAGGTTGAGGAGGCATTATACGTGTTCATAAGTGTTTTTCTTTCCTTCTGATCTAAAATTCTTACTTTGTTTCCATCAAAGGAACTCTTTAAGAATAAGGCAAAAGTTAATTCAACTATTCTTAAAATGTCTTCACACTTGGATCCTGATTCATTTAAGTCAATTTTAAAAATAAATCTTATTTATTAGGAAAAAAACAAAGATTTATAGGGAAATTGAGAAGATAGTACAGTGCATTCACAAGCACTTGCTCTCAATTTCTCCAATTATTGATATATTAGTATGGTTCAAATATTAGCTAATGAATCAATATTAAAATAGTCACATTAACCAAAGACCATACTTTATTCAGATTTCCTTAGTTTTTGCTAAGTTACCATCCCTCATATCACATTCCATTTGTCCTCCTGTTTTCTTAGGCTCCTCTGGATTGTGACAGTCTTTCAGCCTTTCCTTGTTGTTCTTGAACTGGAACACTTTGAGAAGTAGAGTATTTTGTAAAATTTCCCTCAGTTGGGACATGTCTTTCATTTATCTCATGATTGAACTGTTTTTGTGGATTATATACAGAGATATACTGCCATTTTCATTATATCATATAAAGGATAGATACTATCAACATGATTTATCAGTCTTGGTATCGATCTGATCATCTTGCTGAGGTAATGTTTGTCAGCTTTCTCCGTAGTAAACTGATTCTTTATTATTATTATTAATTATGTTATTATTATTATATTATCAATATTACTTTGACTTTTTCATATTATATTCTGTAGAAGGAAGTTACTATGTGTATTCCACACATATGAGTGGGAAGGTATGCTCATGAACTTGACGGTGGAATGTCTGCACAAATTGTTTGAAATTCTTCTACATGGGAGATTTCTCTTCATTCTGGGTTTGTTTGTTTCTTTTCAAAGATGTTTTTTATTTATTTGAGAGAGAGAGGAAATAAAAACCATGATCGAGAGGGGCAGAGGTAGAGGGAGAAGCAGGTTCCCTGCAAAACAGGGAGCGTGCCTTGGGACCTGGATCATGATCTGAGCCTAAGGCAGAAGCTTAACTAACTGAGCCACACAGGTGCCACTCTTCTTTCTTTCTTCCTTCCTTCCTTTCTTCCTTCTTTCTTTCTTTCTTTCTTTCTTTCTTTCTTTCTTTCTTTCTTTCTTTCTTTCTTTCTTTCTTTCTTTTTCTTCTTTCTTCTTTCTTTCTTTCTTTCTTTCTTTCTTTCTTTCTTTCTTTCTTTCTTTCTTTCTTTTAATAATAATTTTATTTTTTTATTGGTGTTCAATTTCCCAACATACAGAATAACACCCAGTGCTCATCCTGTCAAGTGCCCCCCTCAGTGCCCATCACACATTCACCCCCACCGCCCGCCCTCCTCCCCTTCCATCACCCCTAGTTCATTTCCCTGAGTTAGGAGTCTTTATGTTCTGTCTCCCTTTCTGATATTTCCCACACATTTCTTCTCCCTTCCCTTATATTCCCTCACTACTATCTATATTCCCCAAATGAATGAGAACATACAATATTTGTCCTTCTCCGATTGACTTACTTCACTCAGCATAATACCTTCCAGTTCCATCCACGTTGAAGCAAATGGTGGGTATTTGTCGTTTCTAATGTCTCAGCAAGGCGACCTTCTCTCTCTCTTCATCTGAGTCTCCTATGGTATGAATGTTATTGTTTTAATAAGTGGCTGACTTCCCTACGTCTGTCTCTGTGGTCCATAACCTTTCTTGTTTTTAAGGCTTCCTCTTGGGACTGCATCTCAGTTATAGCATTTTTAACGATGGCCTGACTAGATTTTAGTTCTTTTATTTCTACAGTAAAGGTTTCTCTAGTTTTCTTCTGTGCTCTTTTTCCAGCCCAGCTGCTATTTTTATAATCATTGTTTTAAACTGTAGTTAGACATCATATATGTGTATTGATGAACTTCCTGGCTGTGAGTAGACCTCATTTTATTTTATGCAGGTGAATTTCTCCATCTCATTATATTTTCCAGAAAAGAAAGAAGGAAGAAAAAGAAAAACCAAGAAAAACAATAACAGGTGCCCTCCCAAAACAAAAATAAAAACAAAAACAAAAACAAAAAAAACAACCGATTATTTTGGCCTGCTTGTTAAAAGATTCTAAATCCCAAAATAGAAACAATTAAAGTGATCCCTGGGTGGCGCAGCGGTTTAGTGCCTGCCTTTGGCCCAGGGCACTATCCTATAGACTCTGGATCGAATCCCACATCGGGCTCCCAGTGCATGGAGCCTACTTCTCCCTCTGCCTGTGTCTCTGCCTCTCTCTCTCTCTTTCTCTCTGTTTGTGACTATCATATATAAATTGAAAAAAAATTAAAAAGAATAAACACAAAGTACTATGAAAATAAAAATAAAATATATAAAAGGTACATACATAAAAATTAAAATAAGGCAATTAATAAAAAAGAATCAAAGAAAATAAATGAAAAAAGAGCACAAAGTACAAGGAATCTAGACCCTACTTTCCAGGCAGAGCTAAAGCTCTGCAGGCTCTGTGGTCCAATAACTTGGTGGCAGCGAATGCTCTGTGTGGGATCTGGGGATGGGCCGTGGCGCTGATTGTCAGGTGCACATCTGCCTGGGAGATGCACCTGTGGGGGTCAGAGGCGGGGTGGGCATCAGCACATCTGGGCTCAGCGGGTGGCTCTGTGCTGCTCCTGAGACCCGGCCCTGATGGGCGGGATGCGGGTGGGGTCTCTGGGTCCTCTGGCTCTGGGGCAGAGCATCCCGCGCCCCAGTCGGCTGGGGCCTCCACAGAAGAGCTGCCAAGCCCCTGGGTCTCCGCCGCTTCTCTCAAAACCCTGCGTTTACTCTACCTGTGTCCGAGCTTCTTTTGGTTTTGTTTTTTTATCTCAGATTGTTGTGCCCAAGATTGCGAATCCGAGAAACCACTGAGAAGCCGACACCAATGCAAACACATGAGAGTTTATTTACAAGCTTGAGCTTGTGTCCAAGTATACCTGACACAGCAGAGCAGGGACTGGGACCCCGAGTTGGGTTTTACCTTAGTTTTAAGGGCTGGTCTCGGGGTACTCCCGAAGGGCTGGAGCAATACCTCAAGTTCTGTTTACATTTTGATATGGGGCCTTCAAAGGCATTGAGATCTGTTCTAATAGGGGCTTCCTGCCCTTGGCCTGGGCTCAGTTTTTATTCTATTGTGGGGCTTGCTGTGTCCTGACAATGAGCACTCAGGAAGGAAATGACGGATGTGACTCCCTTCTCAGGAGCATCACAGAGAATAAATAATGAGACTGAACCAAAGGAGCACAAGACTTGTGCACTGAGCCATACCAGGCTCTGGGAGGCTGTCCTGGGCTCATGGGTTGGGAGCCTCATCTTGTGAAAATGTCCGCAGTTCCTGAAGCCACCCTCAATTTCAATGTCATTCCTGTCAAGTCATGGTGGCAGATCCTATAAATAGGAAAAAAAACCCCATAACATCCATCCGCCCCCACAAATGACCCTGGACAGCAAATCAGTATTGGAGAAGCAGGACAGAGCAGGACGCAGCACTTTCCTATTTCAAATGATGTCACAGAGACAGGATAAAGCAGTGTTGTCCTCGGGACCCCGCCTGGCTCTGTCGGTTAAGCCTCCGACTCCTGACCTCACCTCCGGTCCTGATCTCGGGGTTGTGAGTTCCAGCCCTGGGCTGGTCCATGGACGAGGCCTGATGCCTACTTAAACAAACCAGACCCATGAGGGTTGGTCCCAGCATAAGCTGAAGGAGCAGAACAGAGAGTCTAGAAGGAAACGTGCTCTGATACAACTGATTTTTTAACTTAATTTAAACCCAATTAATTAATGTATAGTGTATTATACTTTCAGAGGAAGAATTCAGGGATTCACCAGTTGGAGATAACCGCAGTGCTCGTGACATCACATGCTCTCCTTCATGCCGGTCCCCTGTTATTCCCTCCACCATCCCCTCCCCTGCAGCGACACTCAGTTCGTTTCCTATCGTTAAGATCTGTATTCCCTGCATCTGTGTTCATCTTATTTGTTTTTCCTTCCCTTCACAGATGTTCATCTGCTTTGCTTCTTTAATTCCACCTATGAATGACACCACATGGTCATTCTCTTTTCCCACTGACCTATTTCACTTAAGATGATCCCTCTAGTTCTATCCACGTCATTGCAAATGGCAAGATTTCCTTCTCTTTGATAGCTGAGTACCATTCCTCTCTCTATGACCACCATCTATCTCCCATCCTCTTTATCCATCATCTGCCACAGGGCACCAAGGCTCCTCCCACAGTGTGGCTACTGTGGACCCGGCTGCTGTGGACATTGGGGTGCAGTTGTCCCACATCTCACTGCATCTGTATCTTCAGAGTGAGCTCCAGGCCGTACACCTGCTGGTCGCAGGGCGGCTCTATTTGTAACTTGCTGAGGAGCCTCCACACTGTTTCCAAGGCTGCTGCAGCAGCCCGCGGTCCCGCCCACAGTGGAAGAGGGTTGAGTGAGTTTTACAGGACGTGGTAAAAGTCTGGTCCACATTTCATTTCGCGTCCTTTGGGCTCCAATTCCTTCTCCTTAAGTATTTTTGAGGAAACCGGGTGTTGGGCTCCTTTTGAATCAGACGTTTCCGAAGGTAACAGGGCACAGCTGGAGCCTGGAAGGAGGCAGAGGTGGGACCCGGACTGGCATGCTGCCTCCTGCAGCCTCCTGCGGCGTCTGAGCATCCCACAGGGGGCGCCTGAGCCCAGGCACCGCCCAGGGTGTATGCATGCGCAGTAGGCCTCCTCTGCCTGCACTAACAGGAGCCAGCCTGTCCTGGGGAGGCCTGAGGAAGACGTGGGGACACATCCACGCTGATGAGCCACAGCCTCTTCAGAACCTGCGTGGAGCCTTCAGGGGGATATTGGGCAACGTTCACACTGACAGGAGCCCCGGTCTCCTCAGAATACACTGGTGAGGCTTCAGGAAGATGTGGGTACACACCCACCCTGACAGGAGCCCCTGGGCCACTTCAGGTCCTGCTGGGAGGCTTCAGGAAATTGTTGGCCCTCACCCACCCTGACAGGAGCCCCTGGGCTGCTGCAGGCCCGCGGGGAGGCTTCAGTAAGATGTGGGCCCGCATCCACGTTGACAGGAGCCCCTGGGCTGCCTCAGGACACGCGGGGAGGCTTCTGAAAAATGTGGCGCAGCGTCCACTCTGGCAGGAGCTAACGGGCCCCTCAGGACATAAGTTGAGTCTTCTGGAAGCTGGGGGCTGCATCCACAGTGACCGGAGCCCGGCCACCTCAGAACCAGCGGTGACGCTTCGGGAGGATGTGGGGCCACGTCCACACAACTGGACGCTGATGTCCTCAGGACCCCTGGTGTAGACTTCGGGACATATGGGGATGCGTCCATGTGGACAGAAGACCCCAGCCTTGTCAGAGTCTGTGGTGAGGCCTAAGAAAGATGTGGATGCCGAATCCACACTGACAGGAGTCTCCGGCCACCTCAGGACACACTGTGAAGGATTGGGATGATTTGGGGCCCCGTCCATGCTGACAGGAGCCCCCAGCCTCCTCGGGTCTTATGGTGAGGCTGAGGAAAATATGGGGCCACGTCAAGACTGAGAGGACCCCCGTCCTCCTCAGGACCTGCACTTTGGCTTCGGGACACATGGGGCTGCGTCTAGGCTGACAGGAACCCACAGCCTCCTCAGGACCTGCGTGTGAGTTTTTCTGGGGGACGTGGGGCCATGTCCAGGCTGAGAGGAGCCCCCGGCCTCCTGAGAACCTGCTGTGAGGCTTCCAGAGGATGTGAGGCATACTCCACGGTGACAGGAGACCCGGCGTACTCAGGACCTGCTGACTATGACTCTGGAACACATGGGGCCACGTGCGCACTCACAGGAGCCCGGCTTCCTCAGGACCCCCTGGAGGACCCTGGAGGCACCGTTGGGGCCACGTCCATGTCAGAAGGGACTCCTCAGAACCATAGGGTAAGTGAATGGGTAGAATGAATGGTAGGGTCAGGGGAGGGGAGGCATTTGGTGGTTAGGCTTAGGTTAGATGTTAGGGGTTAGTGATTAAGCTTATGGTTATGGATTAGAGGTTAGGGTGAGGGTTAAGGGTAAGGGTCAGTGGTTAGGAGTTAGGAAGGGGGTTTGGGTTAGGGACAGGAGTTAGAGTTAGGTTTAGGGTTTAGACTTTAGGGATTAGGGTAGGAGGTTAGGAATTAGGGTTTGGGTTATGGTTAGAGTTAGGGTTGGGCTAGGTTTGCAGTTAGGGTTAGGGGTTAGGGTGTGAGTTTGGGTTAGTCGTTAGGGTTAGGGGGAAGAGTTAAAGTTAGGGCTAGGTTTAGGGTTAGGGCTAGGGTTAGGTTTAGGATAGGGGTTAGGGCTAGGGTTAGGGTTAGTGTTTGGTAGGGTTAGGGTTAGGGTCAGGTCAGGGTCAGGGTATGGTTTTGGAAAAGGGTAAGAGAGGGTTAGGCAGTGGGTTAGGGATTAGTTTTAGGGTACATGTTAGGGTACAGTTTGGGGTATGAGATAGGATTAGTATTAGAGGGTTAGGGTTAGGGTACAGGTTAAGGTTAGGAATAGGATTTGAGTACATTAAGATAAGGTTAGGGTTAGAGGTTAGGGTTAGGGTTAGATTTAAGGTAAGGGTCAGGGTTAAGGGTTTAGAATAGGTTTAGGAGTTAGGGTGAGGGTTGGCAGGAAGGTTCAGTGAATGTGTTTCGGTCTTGGGGTTTGTGTTTGGTTTTTGATTAGTGATAATTCTTGTTTAAGGGTTAGGTTACCATTAGGCTTAAGTGGAGGGTTAGGGTTATGTCTGTGTATGGTTAGAGTTTGTGTCTTGGCATGTGCCTGCACTGGGATTCCTAGCATCTTGGCAGTTTAGTTTTATGCACTCTATTTAGATTTTGGGTTCAAAGATAGCCTGACTCCACCAAGTCAGCAGCCTCCACAGAGAGTCAAAATCCAGGCTTCTGCTGGGGTGAGAATAGGCATGGCAGGCTTCTCCTGAGCTGAGCTAAGGAGGGGATTTGTGGCTCTAAAGACTCTTTGGATTTTCAGTTGCTTTTATGATTTTATCTCTTGTGCACACATGTTTCATCAATACTACCAATTATTATTTTAAACTTTTACTTGAAGTCCTCTTTGTAAACACAGTATGATATAGTATCAGGTTTACCACATAGTGATTCAACCCTTGAATACAACTGCCTGGTTCTGGTCAGAGGTGACCTCCACTATGCCCATCCCCTGATTCCCCATCCCCCCCACCTTCCTCTGGTATCTATTAGTTTATTCTCTGTGGTTAAGAGTGTGTTTTTTTGTTTGCTTCTCTCATCCCCCCTCTGCCCCTTTGCCAGTTTGTTTGGTTTCTTAAAATTCACATGTGAATGCAATTGTATGGTATTTGGTATATGTCTTCCTCTGACTGAGTTCATTTAGCATAAGTCCCTTCCACTTCTCCCACGTCATTGTAAATGGCTTCCTTTCATCCCTTCTGATGACCGAGTGATGTCGCAGTGTGTATATTTACCACATCGTCTCTGCCCATTCATCTGTCGATGGACATCTGGGCTCTATACAGTTTCGCTGTTGTTGACAATGCTGCTACCAACACTGGGCTGCGTGTTCCTCTTCGAATCTACTCAACTACTTTTGTATCCTCAGGTAAGTACCTAGCTGTGCAATTTTGGAATCATAGGGTAGCTCTATTTTTAACTTCTTTTAAAAAAATTTTTTTATGATAGTCACAGAGAGAGAGGCAGAGACACAGGCAGAGGGAGAAGCAGGCTCCAAGCACCGGGAGCCCGACGTGGGATTCGATCCCGGGTCTCCAGGATCACGACCTGGGCCAAAGGCAGGCGCCAAACCGCTGTGCCACCCAAGGATCCCCTATTTTTAACTTCTCGAGGACCCTCCAGACTGTTCCACAGTGGCTGCACCTTACTTATTTATTCATGAGAGACAGAGAGGGGCAGAGTTATAGGCAGAGGGAAAATGAGGCTCCATACGGGGAGCCTGATGTGGGACGTGATCCCCAGGACCCTGGGATCATGACCTGAGCCAAAGCAGATGCTCATCACTGAGGCCCCAGGTGCCTTGCTGATTCAATTCTTTGCTAGTTATGGGTCTGTTCATATTTTCCATTCTTCCTATTTCAGTTTTGCACATGTGCTCGTTTGCACATTTCTAGGGATTTGTTCTTTCTTCCAGGTCTCCCAGTTTGTTTAGCGTATAATCTTTCATAGTATTCCCTTATAATTGTCTTATTTTCTGGTGTAATTGTTATCTCTCTTCTCTCATTTGTGATTTTATTTATTTAGGTTTTCTCTTTTCTCATTGATAAGACTGGCTAGGGCTTTGATCCATTTTCTTATTATTTTGGAGAACAGCTCTTAGTTTCGTTATTCCATTCTACTGTTTTGTTTTTTTCTGCATTGTTTATTCTGCTCTCATCTTTATTTTTTCCCTTTTTCTGTAGGCTTTAGGCTTTGTTTGCTATTCCTTTTCCAGCCTCTTTGGGTGTGTAGGGTTTAGGTTGCGAATTGGAGACTTCTTGTTGCTTGAGATAGGCCTGTATTGCTATGTACTTCCCTCTTAGGACTTGCCTTTGCAACATCCCAGAGGTTTGGAGAAACATATTTTTCATTTTTTTTTTTGTTTTTAAATTTCCTCTTTAATTTCCTGGTTCTCTATTCGTTCTCTAGTAGGATGTTCATAATCTCCACGTATTTTGGTCTGTCCAATTTTGTTTCTTACTGTCGACTTCCAGTTTCATAGCAGTCATGTCCAAATATGTAAAGGGTGTGATATCAACCTTCTTGTACCTTTTGTACCTGTTAAGGGCTGATTTGTGGGACATGATATGATCTGTTCTGGAGAATGTCCCCATATGCACTTGAAAGGAATGTGTATTCTGCTGTAGGAAGAATGTTCAGACTATATCTGTTGAGTCCCTGTGGTCCAGTGTGTCAATGTTATTGTTCCCCCTGTTGATTTTCTGCATAGACGATCGGTCCATTGCCATAAGTCGGTGTTAAAATCCCCTGTCATTGTATTATGTATTCTATGTGAGTTCCTGTATGTTTGTTGTTAATTGGTTTCTATATTTAGGTGCTTCCCATGTATCAGCATAAATATTTAGTTGTTTGAACATTTTTTTAATGAATTTATTTTTTTAATTGTGTTTAATCTTCCACAAACATAATAAAACCCAGTGCTCATCCGGCAAGGGCGCCCTCTCACTGCCCTTCACCCATTCATCCTTCACCCCGCCCTCCTCCCCTTAACGCATCCCTAGTTTCTTTTCTCGAGTAGGAAGTCTTTTTTTAAAATATTATTTTTTCTGATAGACATGATAGAGAGATAGGCATAGACCAGGAGGAAGAGAAGTAGGCTCCATGCCGGGACCCGATGTAGGACGCGATTCTGGACTCAGGATCGCGCCCTGGGCCAAGGCAGCCTAACCGCGAGCCCCCCAGGATCCCCATTCGTGAGTCTTTATGTTTCTGTCTCCCTTTCTATATTTCCACACATTTTCTCTCCATTCCCTTATATTCCCTTCACTATTATTTATATTAACCATTGATGAGAACATATTATTTGTCCCTTCTTTCAATTTGAACTTACTTCACTCACATAATACCCCTCCAGTGTTCCTCCACGTCGAGCAAATGTTGGTATTTGTCGTTTCTATGGCTGAGTAATATCCATTGTATACATAAACCATATCTTTTTTTTTTCTCATTAATCCATTCCATCTTTTGATGGACCCCCTGGCTCCAGCCACAGTTTTTCGCTATTTGGACATTCCTGTTAAACACATCGGGGTGCACGTGTCCCGGCATTTCTTACATCTAATATTTGGGTACTCCCCAAGAGGGGGGGGTGCAATTGCTGGTCGTAAGGCAGGTCTATTTTTTAACTCTTTGAGTAACCTCCACCGTTTCCAGAGTGGCTGCACCAGTTTCCATTCCCACCAACAGTGTAAGAGGGTTTCCTTTTCGCCGCATCCCTCCAACATTTGTGGTTTCCTGCCTTGTTAATTTTCCCCATGCGCACTGTGTGAGTGAATCTCATTGTATTTTGATTTGTATTTACTGCAGGTCAAGTGATGTCGAGCATTTTTCTCATGTGCAGGTTGGCATATCATGGTCTTTGGTGAAATTTCTATCCATGTCCCTTTGCCCATTTCAGGATTGGATTGTTTGTTATTGGTTTGATATTTAAGAAGTTCTTTATAGATCTGAAAACTAGCCCTTTATCTGATACCTTTTTGCAAACAGCTTCTCCTTCTGTCGAGGTGTCTTTTAGTTTGTTGATGGTATTCTTTGCGTGTAAAAGCTCTTATCTTGAAGAATCACATAGTTTTTCCTTTTTGCTTTTGTTTTCTTGGCCTTCATGGATGTACCTTGCAAGAATTTACTGTGGACGATTCAAAACGGGTGTTGCCCTGAGTTTCTCTTGGATTTTGAGGATTCCTTTGTCCTCACATTTATATGTTTCATCCATTTTCAGTTTATCTTTGTGTATGTGAAAGAGAGGTGGGTCTAGTTTCATTCTTTCTGAGTGTGGATGTCCATTTTCCCCGTACCGTATATCATAGAGGACTGTCTTTCTTCCATTATTAGTCTTTCTCTACTTTATTGAATATCATTTGTGCCATACCGTTCAGGGTCCACTTCTGGGTTCTCTATTCTGTTCCATTGATCTATTTTGTCTGTTTTTGTGCCAGTACCACACTGTCTTGATGACCCGCTTTGTAGTAGGCAACCTGAAATCTGCATTTGTGAATGCCCCCAATATGGTTTTCTGTTTTTAAATTCCCTGGGCTATTCGGGGTCTTCCGTGATTCATCGAAATATGAAAATAGTTTGTTCTAACTCTCTGAGAACGTCCTGGTGTTTTTGATAGATTGCCATTTACCGTGTAATTGCCCTGGGTAACATTGACTTTTTCACATATTAATTCTGCCAACCATGAGCCTGGAATATTTTTCCTCTCTTTGTGTCTTCCTCAATGTTCTTTCAGAGTTTCTATATGTTTCTGGTTGAGATCCTTTACCTCCTTTGTTAGGTTTATTCCTAGGTATCTTATGCTTTTTGGGTGGCAATTGTAAATCATAATATTGCTCCTCTATTTCTCTTTCTTCAGTCTCATTTGTTAGTGTATAGAAATGCCATTGATTTCTTGGGCATGTTTTGTCTCCTGCCACGTAACCAAATTGCTGTAATGAGTTTCTAGCAATCTTGGGGGGAGGCTTTTTGGGTTTCTAGTTAGAGTACATGTCATCGCGAAGAGGGAGAGTTTTCACTTCTTCTTTGCCTATTTGAAATGCCTTTATTTTATTTTGTTGTCTTATTGCTTAGGCTCGGACTTCCAGTTACTATGTTGAATAGATGGTGAGAGTGGAAGCCCTGTCTTGTTCCTGATCTTAGTGGAAATGCTCCCTAGTGCTTCCACATTGAATGATATTTGCTGTGGGCTTTGCTAGAGGGCCTTTATGATTTCGAGGA
>NW_023330165.1:0-47213 GCF_011100685.1 Canis lupus familiaris
GACATAGTTTCTTTTTAATTTTTTAGATATTATTTATTATTCATGAGAGAGACAGAGAGCGGCAAGACATAGGCAGGAGAAGCAAGATTCCCACAGGCCTGATGCAGGACTCGATCCAGACCCCAGGATCATGCCCTGAGCCAGAGGTGGACGCTCACCCACTGACCCACCCAGGTGTCCCTGACATAAAGTTTCTAAAACTTATTTGTCTATTTCTATTTCTATGGATATGAGTAAAAAACCTAGTGACTCTATAGCAGCTTTTAATTATTTTCAGTAAAATTACTCTTGTTGCCACTATTAGTTTATAAATATAATTATAGTACTACCCCCAAGGAAAGGATGTTAGGGGATATTTGGTAGAAAGACACACAGGTCCATCACCCTACACTATCACTGTCACGTTGAGAGCTTTTCACTAGGAGAGAAGAAATTAAATTTATGTAGGAGCCAAGGAACCTTGGCAGGGTGATGGATACAGAATCAGATGGTCTTATATCAGACTCACTGTTAGAACTTCTTTGATGGTTTGAGATGATTCCTACAGAGAATCATGTATAAGAAATAAACATGAAATGAGCAAAGCACTGGAGCTGATAATTTGGGTCTCATGCAAAGACTTAAAAATTTAAAGAAGGGTACTCTTTGATATATACCCAAAGGAGCCCAAAACACATCCACACAGAAAGCTGTACATGGCAATTCCTAACTGCCAAAACATGGAAGCAAAAAAAAAAAAAAGTCCCTCATAGGTGAATGGACAACTGTACTATACCCAGACAGTGGAGTGTTATTCAGCACTAAAAATAAATGAGCTATCAATCCATGAAAAGCCATGGAGGAAACTTAAATGCATGTTACTAAGTGAAAGAAACCAGGCTGAAAAGGCTCCATACTGTAGGCTTTCAACTATTTAACATTCTGGAAAAGGCAAAAATATGAAAAGAGTAAAAGGAGGAGTGGTTGCCAGAATTTAGAGGTGGGGGGAAGGCTGATGAGGTGATTCACAAGAGTATTTTCAATACAAGAGCAATGTCATGAAAATACTTATATGATACCATATTGACAAATAGATTTTACCACACATTCTTCCAACCCACAGAATGTATCACACCAAGAGTGGATCATACTGGGCTTTGAGTAATTATGATGTATCAGTGTCGAATCATCAGTTGTGACAAATGCCCCCCTCCCCTGCCCGCTGGGAAATCTGATGTAGGAGACGCTCTCTCTCTCTCTCTCTCTCTCTCTCTCTCTCTCTCTCTCTGTGTGTGTGTGGTGTTTTGGGCAGGAGAGGTATGTGGGAAATCTCTACTTTTTCCTCAACTTTTCTGTGACTTGAAAACTGTTCTGAAAAAAAGTCCTAATAATTAATTAGTTGAGCTGCTGAAGAAAAGTCTGAGCTAGCAGAGGTTATTTCATGAAGTTTAAGGAAAGAAACTATCTCTATGACATAAAAGTGCAAGGTGAAGCAACAAATGCTGATGCAGAAGCTGCAGCAAGGTATCCAGAAGTTGTAGCAAAGAGAATTAATGAAGGCAGCCACACTGAACCGCAGATTTTCAATGTAGATTAAACAGCCTCATAGTGGACGTTAGGACTTTCATAGCTAGAGAGAAGTCAATGTCTGGCCTTAAAGCATCAAAGGACAGGCTGACTCTCTAAGTTAGGGGCTAATGTAGCTGATGACTTTAAGCCAAAGCCAATGCTCATTTACTGTTATGAAATTCCTAGGGCCCTTCAGAATTATGCTAAATCCCTTCTATCTGTGCTCTATAAATGGAACTTCAAAGCCTAGATGACCGTACATATATTTATGACATGGTTTCTTGAATGTTTTAAGTCCACTGTTGAACTGACTGCTCAGAAAAAAAAAATTCGTTTCAAAATATGACTGCTCACTAACAACGCACCTGGGCACCCAAGGGCTTTGACAGAGAGGTACAGTGAGATTAATGCTGTTTTTCTACCTCTAATACAACATCCATTCTGCAGCCCATGGATCAAGTGGTCATTTTCAACTTTCAAGGCTTAATATTTAAGAAACACATTTCATACAGCTATAGATGCCATAGATACTGATTTCTCTGATGGATGTGGGAAAAGTCCATTGAAAGCCTTCTGGAAAGGACTGACCACGCTAAATGCTATTAAGAACATTTGTGATTCGTGAGAAGCATTCAAAATATCAACAGAAATAAGAATTTGGAAGAAGTTGACTCTAAACCCCAGGGATGACTTTGAGGGGCTCAAGACTTCAGTGGAGGAAATAACTGCAAATGGGGTGGAAACAGCAGGAGAACTAGAATTAGAGGTAGAACCTGAAGTTGTGACTGAACTGCTGCAATCTCATAATAAAACTTGGATGAAATAAGTCAGTTAGAAAAAGATCAATACCATATCATCTCTCTTATATGTGGAATTTAAGAAATAAGACAGATGAACATAGGGGAAGGGAAAACAAAAAAAGAAGCAAACCACAGGAGACTCTTAGCTACAGAGAACAAACTGAGGGCTGCTGGAGGGGAGATGGGTGAATTGGGTGATGAGTATTATTGGTTGCACTTGTGATGAGCACATGATTTTATACATTAGTAATGAATCACTGTACTCTACTTCTGAAACCAATATTGAACCACATGCTAACCAACTAGAATCTAAGCAAAAACTTAAAATTTTTAAAAAAGTACTAATGCCAAAAATGATGCCTTTAAAAGTGGGGGGAAAAACTTGAACAGATTAGGAGTTGCTTCTTATGGATGAAAAAAGAATATGATTTCTTGAGACGTAACCTATTCCTACTCCTGGGAAAGAATCTGTAAAGACTGTTGAAATGGCAATAAGGGATTCAGAATATTACATAAACTTAGTTGATAAAGCAGCAGCAAGGTTTGAGAAGACTGACTCCAATTTTGAAAGAGGTTGTACTGCGGGTAAGATGCTATCAAATAGCACCATATCCTACAGAGAACTGTTCATGAAAGGAAGAGCCAATTGATGTAGCAAATTTCATTGCTGTCTGATTTTAGCAAATTGGCACAGCTACTCCAACCTTCAGTGACTACCACCCAGACCAGGCAGCAGCAATCAACGTAGAAGCAGGACCTTCCACCAACAAACAATTATGACTCCTTGAAAATTTGTATGATAGAATTTTCTAACAATAAAGTACTTTTTAATTAAGGTATGTACATTGTTTCTTTAGACATAATACTACTGCACACTTAACAGGCTAAGGTATAGTGCAAACATAATTTTTATGCACTGGAAAAGCAAAGAATAGATTTTATTGTGATACTTGCTTAGCTGCAGTGGTCTGGAACAAAAACCACAATATCTCTGAGGCGTAGCTATGATAACTGTAAGTCCACTAGGTTAACTCTCCCTGTTTATCTCTCTTTCTTGCTAGATTTCATGACCCTCCTTGAAAGTTACATGAAGGAGGACAAAAGTTATTTGAGTGTTCTAGTACATTGAGGTTCTACTTTATTTGATTTGATTAAGCAGAGGTTATTATAAGCTTTAAATGCATTAAAACTATGCATACTATTTTAGAATATGTTCTCTACTCATCGTATTTCTTTGAGCTTCAGGCTTTTTCACGCATTCAAAAGGAGTTATAATAATTTTGGAGTTGTAATGTTAAAATAACTGTAGTCTTCATCAAAAGTTAATATTCATTAGTTATTTAAGGCATAAAATAGTCAAATATTTGTAAAAGTACCATGAAATCAAAAAGACTGCTATATGAATAAATAGATGAAATCTTTTAAAGGAACACCAATGCACAAACAGTAACACTTTACATTCAAAATTATTGCATTTGGGATCCCTGGGTGGCGCAGCGGTTTGGTGCCTGCCTTTGGCCCAGGGCGCGATCCTGGAGACCCGGGATCGAATCCCACATCGGGCTCCCGGTGCATGGAGCCTGCTTCTCCCTCTGCCTGTGTCTCTGCCTCTCTCTCTCTCTGTAACTATCATAAATAAATAAAAATTTAAAAAAAATAAAAATATAAAAAAAACAAAAAAACAAAAAACAAAATTATTGCATTTGAAGTAGCAATTATTAATTACATTATTCTACACATGGTTTTAAGGGTCTCCTGTAATCTGACCAGCAGAGGTACTATTGGGACATAATTCTCCAGGGTCTCTCGTGTTTCTGCATGTCCTATAAGCTGAGCCATTAACTGCCCCTTTGTTCCAGACCATCCTTTTAAGGATATTAAAATAGTAAATGCTCATGAAAAATAGAGGTAGTGACTCCATCTATAAGAGAGGGCAAATTATTATCTTGTATAATATAATAAGGAAAATGTACTCCTCTTAAACATAGGTCAGACACATTTGCTTGAATCCCACTATAAGATTTGGGTTCCATAAACACAGGCTTTCTTAGCTGTGATGCATAACCTATTTCTCATGCATATCAGCCTGGGCCCCTCTGAGCTGCTCCTGGGACTCAGGGAGCAAGAGGAACTAAGGCAAACAGGACATTTTTGCTGGGTGTTACACCATTAATAATGAATCCTTTAGTCTCTGAATCAGAAGTCTCACCTATTTTGGCAGCATCCATAGAACTACACAGGCTAACTTGCTAGCTTATAAGTAAAGTTTCAGACTCTTCACATTTCTCAACACATCCTACATTAAATATTATGTATATACATATAAAATACATACATATATATATATATATAGTGCTCACCAATAGGGAGCCTAAAATCTAGCATGGGAAATTTATAAACAGGAAATTATGACAACAGGATAACAAGTACTCATTCATTCACTCTTCATTCATTTGACAAAGATGTACTGCGTACACACTATATGTTTGGCACAGGTATAGAGTCTTCTAAGAAGACAGAAAAGTAAAATGGGGAAAAGAAAACAGAAAAAAATCTCTGTCTTCATGGCATTTAAATAATGTGAGTGAGAAAGGTAGGGATACTAGGTGAGATATTGAAAAACAAAAGAAATAGGTAAGACATATATAATTCATTTAATGATAATAAGGCAAAAAAAAAAGAGAAAGGAATAGAGCATGACAGAGTAGGGTTGAAAATTCACAGATGGTGATCAAGGGAGGTGTCCTAGAAAACCTGACAACTAGGTAAACTCAGAGCAATCACTTTAATTTTTTGGCCTTAATTTTGAGGTATTGGAAACAATTAGGGATGCTTTAACAAATTCTGACTTAATCCCATCCCCATGGCTACTGTACTGAGAAAAGATAAAATAAGGTGACATCAGCAAGAAAAGGAGATTTCAAAAATTCCGATAAGGAATGATAATGGTCTGGACCAGGGAGGTAATGAGGAGATAAAAACGAGGCATTCTGGTTATATTTTAAAGGCAGACATGATAGAAATAACTGGCATCAGTTACAAAATGTAAAAAAAAGATGAATCCATATGATTTTGAAGTCTTTGACCCGAGCATCTGAAACAATGGCAACGGGGGCGGGCCAGGATGCAAAGGAGTGGGGTCCTCCACACACCGGCCCCACCAACACCCCTAGATAACTTTCAAACCATCCTGAACACCTCAAATTCGAACTGAGATGTAAAGAACGCTACAGAGAGAAGGCTTTTCGCTTCTGACAAGGCAGGAAGGCGGAAAACAATAAAATAAAAAATCCGGTGGGGGAGGGCCGCGAGGAGCCGCCGAGGCCGGGGAGAGCCTCGGGACAGGGCGCCCCGCCCGGGAAGCGGGCACGTTGACAATCCCCACGACTCTTCCCGGACGGAAAGGCGCTCAGCAGGGACCCGGGCGGGATCCCGGGGCGCCGGGGAGAGCGCGCCCCACAGCCGCCCATCTCCGTAAAGGGCCGGAGCGCGCCCCGCGGGGCCTGGGGGCAGCCGGAGGGTCGGGCGGGGCTCCGGGCGGAGGGGGCTCCCCGGGAGCGCGACTCCAGCGGCGCAGGCCCCGGACCCCAGGCCTCCGGGGGACACAGCCGGGATCCTGCGCTGCCCCGGGACGGGCCGAGGCGGGGAGGGCCCAGGACAGCGAGGACGCTCCTGCTCCGGCGCCCCGACCTGTGCAGATCGGCGCCCCGCCCCGGGAGCACCCAGGCCCCTGCGGACTGGGAGCCGCGGTGGTCACGGCGGGAGCGGACTCCAGGGCTGGGGAGACCTGGCCGCCGCCTGTGGGGTTGTCCCTCCTGGTGTCACCCTGTGCCTGGGAGAGGCGGGGCTGCCAGGGGACAGGGGCCTCACCGGGGCAACAGCTCCCCCTGAGCCCTACACCCGGCAGGGGGCGGGGCAGCGCCCAGGTGCACACACCTGCGAGTCAGCACAGCAGCCCCTCCCCGAAGACCAGCTGGAAGGTCAGGGCAAGAGCAAGTTCACCGAGCAGCACTGGAAAGCTCCAGGGCAAGTCCAGGGATTTACACGATATAGAACCAGAGGGTACCCCTCCTATTTTTTTCCTGCCTATTCCACTACAACTTGTTTTTATATCAGACTGTAAATTTTCTTTTTTTTCCTCTTTCCCACCTTACTACAATATTTTACCAACTCTTCATTTTTAAGATGCTTCCTTTTTGACTTTCAAATTTCTACAATGACACGTCCTAGATATACTTTCCACTTCTAGATTCCCTACAACATACTCAATTTTGGGATATATACAAGATATGGTTTTTGTTTTGTTTTGTGTTTTCTCTCTGCCTCATTTTGTTCTACAATGGCACAAGTTCATACCTTCTAAACCATGCCAGCATGCACCCAGAACCAAGTGGTATACCGTGCTGGTTCATTCTGTGAGATTATACTCTCTCTGCATTCCCATTCTGCCCCCCTCTTTTATTTCATTTATGTTTTGGTGGTCATTGGTGGGGCTCTCTACATGTATTTCTGGTTTATAAATTTAGAACTGAGCATCTTCTAACATACAGAACTTAATATACTCAGAACCAAGAGGATCAACCTCTAGGACCCCTCAGGTAGACTACGTTCTCCCTCCACTACAACTTCGTCACCACCACCATCTCCCTTTTTTCTTTCTTTTTTCTCTTTTTCCTCTTTTGTTTTTTGTTTTGTTTTATTTTATTTTATTTTTTTACTTTTTCCTTCTTCTATGGTATTTTTGGCCTTTTATCTTTTATTGCTTTGTTTAAAAATTTATTTTTCACTTTAGTGGCCCTTTCCTTTAATTTTGTTCTCATCTTCGTTTTCATTTTCTGGTCTCTGACCTCATCAGAATCATCTACGGTGAAATTTACTTAGGTCGTGACTGATATTCCTGACTCAGCCCGTTCACACAGCCACTGTGCACTGAACAAAATGACTAGAAGAATTAACCACAAAAGAAAGAAGCGAAACAGTACTCTCTGTAACAGAGTTACAGAAAATGGGTTACAATTTGATATCAGAAAGCCAATTCAGAAGCCCAATTATAAAGCTCCTGGTGGCTCTGGGAAAAAAAGCATAAAGGACTCTAGAGACTTTGTTACTACAGAATTTAGCTCTAATCAGGTTGGAATTAAAAATAAATTAAATGAGATGCTAGCCAAACTGATGTCCTAACAGCTAGGGTTAATGAGGGGGGGAGAGTGAGTAACATAGAAGACAAGGTGATAGCAGGAAGAAAGCTGAGGAAAAAAGAGAAAACAATTTAAAAACCATGGGGAAAGGTTAAGGGAAATAAATGACAGCCTCAGGAAACAACTGGGGTTCCAGAAGACGCCAAGAGGGAGAGAGAACCAGAAAGTATATTTAAACAAATAATAGCTGAGAACTTCCCTAATTTGGGGAGGGAAACAGGCATTTAGAGCCAGGAAATAGAGAGGTCACCCCCCAAAATCAATAAAAACTGTTCAACACCTTGACATTTAATAGCGAAACTTGCAAATTCCAAAAATAAACAGAAAATCCTTAAAGCAGCCAGAGACAAGAGATTCTTAACTTATATGGGGAGAAATATCAGATTAACAGCAGACCTCTCCACAGAGACCTGGCAGGCCAGAAAGGGCTGACAGAATATATTCATGGTACTAAATGAGAAGAACATGCAGCCAAAAATATTTATTCAGCAAGGCTGCCATTCCAAACAGGAGGAGAGATAAAGAGCTTCCAAGATAGGCAAAAACTGAAAGAGTATGTGACCACAAAACCAGCTCTGCAAGAAATATTAAGGGGAACACTGTAAAAAGAAGAGGACACCCAAATAAATAATCCCTAAAAACAGAGACTGAATAGGTATTACGGTGACACTATATTCATATCTTTCAATAGTTTCTCTGAACATGAATGGGCTAAATGATTCCATCAAAAGACACAGGGCTTCGGCCTGGAAAAAAAATAAAATTAAAAAACCCATCTATTTGCTGTCTACAGGAGACTCATTTGAGAGCTAAGGACACATCCAGTCTGAAAATGAAAGGGTGGAGAACAAGTTACCATTCAAATGGTCCTCAAAAGAAAGCAGGGGTAGCAATCCTCACATCAGATAAATTAAAGTTTATCCGAAAGACTGTAACAAGAGATGAAGAGGGACACTGTATCATACTTAAAGTGTCTATCAAACAAGAATACCTATCAATCATGAATATTTATGCCCCTAATGTGGGAGCTGCCAAGTATATCAGTCAATTAATAACCGAAATAAAGACACACTTAGATAATACACTAATAGTGGGAGGCTTTAACATGGCACTTTCTGCAAATGACAGATCTTCTAAGCACAACATCACCAAAGAAACAAGGGCCTTAAATGATACACTGGACCAAATTTCACCTATATATACAGAATTTTGCATCCAATGCAACTGAATACACATTCTCCTTAAGTGCATGTGAAACTTTCTCCAGAATAAACCACATACGGGGTCACAAATCGGGTCTCAGCCAATACCAAAAGATTGAGATTGTCCCCTGCATACTTTCAGACCACAATGCTTTGAAACTAGAACTCAATCACAAGGAGATATTTGGAAGAAACTCAAACACATGGAGTTAAAGAGTACCGTGCCAAAAGATGAAAGGGTCAACCAGGAAATTAGAGAAGAATTAAAAGATTCATGGAAACTAATGAAAACGAAGACACAACCTTTCAAAATCTTTGGGATACAGCAAAAGCAGTCCTAAGAGGGAACTACATCACAATACAAGCCTCCCTCAAGAAATTGGAAAAAATTCAAATACACATGCTAATCTTGCACCTAAAGGAACTGGAGAAAGAACAGCAAATAAAACCTACACCCAGCAGAAGAAGAGAGTTAATAAAGATCTGAGTAGAACTCAACGAAATAGAGACCAGAAGAGCTGTAGAACAGATCAAAAAAACCAGGAGTCGGTTCTTTGAAAGAATTCATAAGACAGATAAACCATTAGTCAGCCTCATTCAAAAGAAATTAGAAAATATTCCAATTATAAAATCATGAATGAAAGGGGAGAAATCACAATCAATACCAATGAAATACATACAATTTTAAAAACGTATTATGAGCAGCTATATGCCAATAAATTAGGCAATCTAGAAGAAATGGACGCATTTCTAGAACACCACAAGTTACCAAAACTGGAACAGGAAGAAATAGAAAACCTGAACAGGCCAATAACCAGAGAGGAAATTGAAGCAGTCATCAAAAACCTCCCAAGACACAAAAGTCCAGGGCCAGATGGCTTCCCATGGGAATTCTATCAAATGTTTAAGAAGAAACAATACCTATTCTACTAAAGCTGTTCCAAAAGATAGAAAGGGATGGAATACTTCCAAAATCATTCTATGAGGCCAGCATCACCTTAATTCCAAAACAAAAGAGCCCACCAAAAAGGAGAATTTTACACCAATACCACTGATGAACTCAGATGCAAAAATTCTCGACAAGATACTAGCCAATAGGATCCAACAATACATTAAGAAGATTATTCGCTATGACCAAGTGGGATTTATCCCCCGGATGTATGACTGGTTCAACACTCGTAAAGCAATCAACGTGATAGATCATATCAACAAGAGAAAAAAAAGAACAATATGATCCTCTCAATAGATGCAGAGAAAGCATTTGACAAAATACAGCATCCATTCCTGAACAAAACCCTTCAGAGTGCAGGGATAGAGGGAACATTCCTCAGCATCTTAAAAGTCATCTAGAAAAGCCCACAGCAAATATCATTCTCAATGGGGAAACACTGAGAGCCTTTCCCGTAAGATCAGGAACAAGACAGGGATGTCCACTCTCACCACTGCTACTCAACATATTATTAGAAGTCCTAGCCTTAGCAATCAGATGACAGAAAGAAATAAAAGGCTTTCAAATTGGCAAAAAGAAGCCAAACTCTCCGTCTTTGCAGATGACATGATACTGTACATAAAAACCCAAAAGCCTCCACCCCAAGATTTCTAGAACTCATACAGCAATTTGGCAGTGTGGCAGGATCAAAATCAATGCCCAGAAGTCAGTGGCATTTCTATACACTAACAATGAGACTGAAAAAAGAGAAATTAAGGAATCAAACCCTTACAATTACACCCAAAAGCATAAGATACTAGCAATAAACCTAACTAAAGAGGTAAAGGATCTATACCCTAAAAACTACAAAATACTTCTGAAAGATATTGAGGAAGACACAAAGAGATGGAAAAATATTCCGTGCTCATGGATTGGAAGAATTAATATTGTGAAAATGTCTATGCTATCCAGGGCAATTTACATGTTCAATGCAATCCCTATCAAAATACCATGGACTGGGCAGCCCCGGTGGCACAGAAGTTTAGCGCTGCCTGCGGCCCGGGGCCTGATCTGGAGACCCTGGATCGAGTCCCACCTCAGGCTCTCTGCATGGAGCCTGCTTCTCCCTCTGCCTGTGTCTCTGCCTCTCTCTCTCTCTCTCTCTGCATCTCTATGAATAAAAAAAAATACCATGGACTTTCTTCCCTGTGTTGGAACAATTCATCTTAAGGCTTGTGTGGAATCAGAAAAGATCCCGAATAGCCAGGGGAATATTGAAAAAGAAAACCAAAGCCAGGGGCAACACAATGCCAGATTTCAGCTTGTACTACAAACCTGTGGTCATCAAGACAGTGTGGTACTGGCACAAAAACAGACACATAGATCAATGGAACAGAATAGAGAACCCAGAAATGGGCCCTCAACTCTCTGGTCAACTAATAATTACCAAAGCAGGAAAGATTATCCACTGGAAAAATGAAGGTCTTCATTAAATTCTCTTCAATAAATGGTGCTGGGAAAATTGGACAGCCACATGCAAAAGAATGAAACTAGACCATTCTCTTAAATCATACACAAAGATAAATTCAAAATGGTTAAAAGATCTAAATATGATATTAGAATTCATCAAAATCCTAGAGGAGAACACAGGCAACACCCTTTTTGAACTTGGCCACAGCAACTTCTTGCAAGATACATCTATGAAGGGAAGGGAAACAAAAGCAAAAATGAATTACTGGGACTTCATCAAGATAAAAAGCTTCTGCACAGCAAAAGAAACAGTCAACAAAACTAAATGACAACCTACAGAATGGGAGAAGGTATTTGCAAATGACATATCAGATAAAGGGCTAGTATCCAAAATATATAAAGAACTTATTAACCTCAACAGCAAAACAACAAACAATCCAATCATGAAATGGGCAAAAGACATGAACAGAAATCTCACCAAAGAAGACAAAGACATGGGGATCCCTGGGTGGCGCAGCGGTTTCACGCCTGCCTTTGGCCCAGGGCGCGATCCTGGAGATCCGGGATCGAATCCTGCGTCGGGCTCCTGGTGCATGGAGCCTGCTTCTCCCTCTGCCTGTGTCTCTGCCTCTCTCTCTCTCACTGTGTGCCTATCATAAATAAATTAAAAAATTTAAAAAAAAAAGAAGACAAAGACATGGCCCACAAGCACATGGAAAATGCTCTGCATCACTTGCCATCAGGGAAATACAATTCAAAACCACAATGAGATACCACCTCAAAGCAGTGAGAATGGTGAAAATTAACAAGGCAGGAAACAACAAATGTTCGAGAGGATGTGGAGAAAGGGGAACCCTCTTGCATTGTTGGTGGAATGTGAACTGGTGCAGCCACTCTGGAAAACTGTGTGGAGGTTCCTCAAAGAGTTAAAAAGAACTGTCCTATGACCCAGCAATTGCACTGCTGGAGATTTACCCCAAAGACACAGATGCAGTGAAAAACCGAGACACTTGCACCCCGATGTTTCTAGCAGCAATGTCCACAATAGCCAGACTGTGGAAGGAACTTCGGTGTCCATCAAAAGATGAATGGATAAAGAAGATGTGGTCTATGTATACGATGGAATATTACTCAGCCATTAGAAAGGATGAATATCATTTGCTTCAACGTGGATGGAATGGGATGGTGTTATGCTGAGTGAGGAAAGTCAATCAGAGGAGGACAAACATTATATGGTTTCATTCATTCAGGGAATATAAGAAATAGTGAACGGGATTATAGGGGAGAGGAGGGAAAATGAGTGGGAAATATCAGAGAGGGAGACAGAACATGAGAGACTCCTAAGTATTGGAAATGAACGAGGGGTAGTGGAAGGGGAGACAGGTCGGGGGATGGGGTGACTGGGTGATGGACACTGAGGGGGGCACTTGACAGGATGAGCACTGGGAGTTATATGTTAGCAAATCAAACTTCAATTAAAAATATTTTTAAAAAATGAAACAATGGAAACAGCATTTATGAAATGGAGAAGACTGTGAAGAAGTAGGTTTTGGGTGAGGGGGGAAACAGGACCTATGTTTTGGACATGCTATATTTAAGAAATTGTTAGGTATTCAAGTAATCATGTCTAGCAGAGACGTAGATATATTAATCAGTCTGTACCTCAGGTGAAAATTTCAGGCTGGAGATATAAATCAGAAAATAATCAAAGTGGCAAGAATAAGGCACAAAAATAAGAGAAAGATTAAGAGTGATTCCTAATGTCAAGGACATCAAGTCAAGTAGCTATTAAACTATCAATGTCAAAAGCTGGTGATAGGTTTGATGAAGGTTGAGAAGAGACCCCTGGATCTAAATCACTGGTGACTTTGATGAGAACAGTGTCTGCTTGATGGTAACAGCAAAGCCCTCACTAAAGTGAATTAAAAAGAAATTCTAAAGATAAAAGCTAAAGGCAATATATAATTATTTTTAGGTATATATTTGTAAAGAAAGGGGAAAATGATGTGATAGCTGAGGAAGAATTAGGATGGAGAGAAAAACATTTTTTTTAAGATGTGAGATACAAAAACTGTCTTTAGGCCAATAGAAAAGTCTCTGGAGTCATGTCAGGCAGGCATGGGTTCTACTTACAGGAGAAAGGGGTGACAATTGCTGGGAGCATGGACAGTTTATCCAGGATAAAGGAGAAAAGAGAGTTTGTAGATAGGTCGAAGGCTTGTTGGAGCTTACTAAAATCTTTCTGATTGTCCTAGTTTCTCAGTGAAATAAGATATAAGATCATCAGCTGAGGCTAGGGACACGAACACTGAAGATGGATATTAAAGACAGAGAAAATGTGCTATACCCTGAGGTAATGGGTGAGTGAATGGGAGTAGAGAAATACAATGATTCCTCGGAAGTACAAGAACAAAATTAAGGCAGTGATCATCCATATACAGTGAGGACAAAACAACACTGCTTTGTTTTCTTCCCCCAGCCACATTCAGCTGGCAGCTGAGGGGGCTGAGGGCACAGGGTATCTGTTAGTGCTGGGCAGCTCAGGTGGCTCAGCAGTTTAGCACTGCCTTCAGCCCAGAGTGTGAATCCTGAGACCCAGGATCGGAGTCCCAATCAGGCTCCCTGCAGGGAGCCTGTCTCTCCCTCTCTCTCTGTCCCTTGTGTCTCTCATGAATGAATAAATAAAACCTTTTTATGAAAATCTGTTAGTGCTTTAGTGACTATCAAAGGACAACAAGGAAGTTTGAAGGTCGGACGTAAGGCAGTCATTCCAATATGAAGCAATGGAATTTAAACTGCCTAAGAAGGAAGTCAGATATGAAAGGAGAGAGAGACACTGAAGTGTTGGTATGATCAGCAGATTGGTAGGTACTGGTAACACTGGTATATTGATGGAATGGTAGAAACACAGGAAGAGAAGCTAAAAATGGTAGGAAGTAGCTAAAAAAGGAAGATGGTTGCAGATATGGGTTCTAGTTACTGCTAAGAAAACACATACTACTTTCATGCAAAAGGGAGAATGACTCAGAAGGTGGAACCAAGAGTCCAGACACAGAAGTAAGAACCCATATCTAACAACCAAATTAAAGAACTCCCAGCTCAAGTTTTCCCAGCTACATTTCAAAACTGCTTTGAACCGGGATCCCTGGATGGCGCAGTGGTTTGGGCGCCTGCCTCTTGGCCCAGGGCGCGATCCTGGAGATCGGGATCGAATCCCACGTCAGGCTCCCGGTGGCATGGAGCCTGCTTCTCCCTCTGCCTGTGTCTCTGCCTCTCTCTCTCACTGTGTACCTATCATAAATAAATAAAAATTAAAAAAAAAAAACTGCTTTGAACCAATGACTTCTTTTTCTACCTTCCATTCTCCTTCTCTTTTTTAACTAAAATGTCAGGTGTTACCTGATGTCAATCTTATGATTATATGTTAAGAATTTTGGAAGCAGATAACTTCTATAGTTAATTTCACAGGCAACAGATGGAAGGAATTGTGTCTAGGAGATAACTACATTTACCTGATAATTTGCGTGATGATTTCTAGACTTACAGAGAGACTAGATTTAATTGAAGATTTGGGCTTTTTATTGTGGCTATAATGGAGTGATGGTCCTTGGAAATCATGGGAAAAGTTGAATGCGTTTTGTATATGAGAGGAATCACAGGGACCATCGATTAAATTACAGTAAGCAGATTTGTAACATCAGCCCTCATGCTCTCCAACCCCTGCTGTATAATATATTAAGTTATGTTACATGGCAAAGGAGTTTTGCCAATGTAACTAAGGCTACTAATCAGTTGATCTTAAGATATGAAGCTATCTGTTTAAACTAACCTAATCAAATATAGTCATGACTACCATTATTAACATGTTAATTAACATGTTAAATTAATGAAATTTCACAATCCAAATATAATTATGAGATCCTGATGAGCCTGAGTTAATTTATATTTCCATATATACATATATGGAAATATGTGTATACATATATCACAATTTATGTATGTGTATATATAGCCCAAAATATATAGTGTATGTATGTGTGTATCCCAAAGAAGATAAATTTAGATTCTTGCTAACTCTGAAAATTTAAGAGACAGTGGCATCACCAAGATGCTGACATAGGTCATTTCTGCTTTATTCCCCTTCAGAAAAACAACTACTGATGAACAAGACACAGCTGAGAAATCCTAGAATAGAGATGATACTGAAACATCCCCTGCATCACAGAGACCAAGATAGACTGTATTAGAAGCGTAAGAGAAGCAACTCCATTCTGACTACTTTGTCTTTCTCCCAGACAGGAGCAACACCACATGGAAAGGTCTTCCTGAACCTCCAGTTCCCCCTCAAAAGAAGAGAACTCAAGGGGACAATCAGCACCACCACCACTACAGATTACTTCATGAGAGCCCCTACTCTGGTCTCGTGCCATGAGAATTGCAGGGGAAACTGTGAGGCTTGCAATAACCAACACACAGATCTTGGCAGATGCAATTCATGACTACAACTCCCTAAGTGATTAGTAATCCAAGTAGTGGCCCCAACCAGCAGCTTTGCTCATCACCAGAACCAAGTCTGGGACAAACTGTGACCAGAGAACTCACTGGAGTACATATCTGCTTGATTTGGGTTCTCATACAAGTTTTGCTGACTCTAGAAACTGTATCCAAGCAAGAAGTTGTAGCTCCATTTGCTGGGGAAACTGTCTTCTGGTCCATCTTGCCAGAGGGCACTGACAAGAAAACCTAAAAGCTGTATAGCTCAGCAATACTCCAACCAAGAGGTGTGTGGGTGGTTCGGACAGTCCCCGAGGCAAAGCCAGTACAGGGTATGAAAAATTCCCCTGCTGCACCCAGGCAGGGGAATTAATTCACAGCGAAGGCTGAGGGTGCATCATGGCCTCACCCATAAGAAAAACTCGTTTGGGGAACATGTGAGCAAGGCCAGGAGGCACCCCTCCCAACCCCACCCAAGCAAGTAACCTGAAACACAGCCACACCCACTGTGGCTCCCAGGCCCCATCTGACCAGAAGGGCTGGCAAGGATATCTGGAAGCTCTGTAACCAACAATGTGTAAGCCAATAAGCAGAAAGGCAGAGCTAACTGTCTAGAGCAAAGCCAGTACCAGGTGTCGAGGGGTGGCCTGCTGTACCTAGGCAGAGGAATTAACTCATAGCCAAGGTAGAGAGTAGCTTCTGGCTCTTACTGAGTCAAAAGACAGAAAAGCAGAGAAGCCTGGAGCAGCACCTCTCCATCCCATTCAGAAAAGGGAACTAAAACAGCCCCACCACTGAGGATAGCATCTCCCAGCCCCACCTGACCAGAAGGGCTGGTGAAAAAAGGGAGCTACAAAAGCCAGCAATACTGTAGCCAAGAGACAGACAGGCATATACAACAGTGAGCAGAACAAAGCCAGTGGCTCATATTTGGCCAGGGAACTTGGGACACAGGTCAGGATAAGATAACACACAAAGAGCTTTATTGCCTTTAAAGGTGCCCCTCCCACTGCTCCTGGGCAGAGAAACTAATTCATGGCCCCATTATATTAATATAGCCTTCAGCTTTTGTGACCTGGGAACTTAACAAGACCACATGGGGAGCTGCTGTACAGGCCATCCAAAAGCTCTGCTTCTAGCTGCACTTGAAAAGAGAGAACAGCCCATGGCTTTCTACATCTGCAGAGCAGATGACCAAGAAATTCAGTGCACACTCTTGTGTTGATTCAGGTACCCTCAAATGAGCCATGCGGACACTGGGTCCTCCCCTGCTAGTGAAGGGAAATGAATTTACAGCTCTGTCTACTAAATATAGTACCCAGTTCAGACCATCTAGTAAGCCAGATGGAAAATTCATGCAACTGGGGGGGGCCCATCCTACAGATTTCCACCTCTTTCCCTATACCCAAACTTAGAGCTTGGAAAGTTGCCTTGCCAAAAACTAGACCATAATAGCGGGTACCACCTGCCCAGTGACCTAAACTGAGGTGACTATTGAAGATCTATCTCTGCCAAAGCAAATCTATAGAGTCTAGAAGAGGAGCCAAATTATTCAAGTGTGCAGATACCAATGTAAGAAATCAAAGATAACAAAATCCAAGTAAATATGAGACCATCAAAGGAAACTAATAGGGACGCCTGTGTGGCTCAGTGGTTGGGCACCTGCCTTTGGCTCAGGGTGTGATCCTGGATTCCCAGGTTCAAGTCCCGCATCAGGCTCCTTGCATGCAGTCTGCTTGTGTCTCTGCATCTTTCTCTCTCTCTCTCTCATGAATAAATAAATAAAATCTTAAAAAAAAAGGAATCTAATAAAGTTCTAAAAACTGACCCTAAAAAATATGAAGATCTAGGAACTATCAGATTTATAATAATTTTCTTAACTTTAGGTAACTACAATAACATATAGACAATTAAATGAAATTAGGAAAATAATCCATGAAAACAACAAGAAGTTTGACAAGGCAATAGCAACCAGAAAAAAAACAACAAACCCAGAAATAAAGAGAAATCCTAGAGTTAAAAAAAAATAGTAATTGAGCTGAAGTAGTTAATAGAATTTCAAAAGTACACTTAGCCATGCAGAAGGAAAGAATTAGTGACCTAAAAATATAAGACATAGAAAAATTATCCAGTCAGAGAAACAAAAAGATAAAATAAGAAAGAGTGAAAAAATCCTAAGGGACTCATAAATACAATGGGAATTCCAGGAAAAGAGAATGAGAAAGGGCAGAAGCAAACTGAAAGCAATAGTGGTTAAACATTTCCCAAACCTGGGAAGAGAAATGAACATACAGAACCATAAGGCTCAAAAGACTTGAAATAGGCTGACTTTGAAAAAGGCTGTACCTGAAATAGGCTGACTTTGAAAAAAGCTGTACCAAGAAGGATCAATTAAATTGTCAAAGCCAAAGAAACCATTTTAAAAGCATTAAGGAAAAAAGAGAAAAGTACATACACGGGAACTTCTATGACTATAAGCAAATTTCTCAACAAAGACTTTTTAGGGCAGGACAAAATGGGATGACATATTCAAAATATTGAAGAATAATTAAGAATTCTATACCCAGCAGAGCTGTCCTTTAGAAATGGAGAAATAAAGACTTTTCCAAACAAAAGATGAGGGAGTTCATTACCACTACACCTGCCTTCTAAGAAACACTAAGGGAATTAAGGGAATTCTGAGTAAAAGTAAAACATAAGCCTTATAAAAATATAAAAAGAAAGTATAGGGATGCCTGGGTGGCTCAGTGGTTGAGCGTCTGCCTTTGTGGTCAGGGCATGATCCTGGAGTCCCGGGATCAAGTCCCACATCAGGCTCCCTGCATGGAGCCTACCTCTCTGTCTATGTTTCTGCCTCTCTCTCTCTGTGTCTCTCATGAATAAATAAATAAAGTTTAAAAAAAGAAAGTATAAAACTCACTGGTAATAGTAAACAGTTAAGGTTAGATTCTGTAATATGGTGATGGTGGTACATCATTCACTTACAACTCTAGTTTAAAAGTTAAAATAAATGTAGTAAAAATACAATAACTACAGTAATTGTTATTAGTTACAAATACAAAAATATGTAAATTTTATAAGAAATTACCTAAAATATGAGGGGGAGAAGAAGTAGAAGTATCAACTTTAGGAATTTCAGGAAGTAAAGTTGTTATCAGCTTAAAATAGGGTTTGTGATTTTAAGATGTTTTATGTAAGCCCATGAAAACCACAAAGGAAAAAAACTGTAGCAATCACACAGAAGAACAGGACAAAGAAGGCAAAGGATACTAGTACCAAAATACATTAAAACAAAAAAGAAAACATGGAACAATACATCTCCAAAGCAACTAGAAAACATTTAGACATGGAGAGAGAGGGAGAGACATGGGCAGAGGGAAAAGGAGGCTCCCCATGGGGAGCCAGATGCAAGACTCGATCACAGGACCCTAGGGTCACGCCCTGAGCCAAAGACATATGCTCAACCACAGACCACCCAGCATCCCAAAAGCAAGTTTTTAAAGGGCAAAAATAAGTCCTGATCTATCAATAGCTACTTTAAATGTAAATAATTCTCCAACCAAGACAGACAGAATAGCTAAATGAATTTAAAAGAGAAAGAAAGAAAGACCTAATATTTTAGCCTCAAAGACACACATAGACTGCAACTAAAGGGAAAGGAAGAGATATTTCAAGAAAATGGTAATGAGAAAAAAAAGCAGGAATAGCTGCATTTATATCAAACCAAGAGGCTTTAAAATCATAAAAAGAGAGGCACCTGGGTGGCTCGGTCAATTAAGTGTATGCTTTGGGCTCAGGTCATGATCCCCAGGGTCCCCAGCAGGGAATTTGCTTCTCTCTCTCCCTCTACCCCTACTCATGCTCTCCCTCCCTCTCTCAAGTAAATAAGTAAAATATGTGAAAAAAAGAAAAAAACAAAGTAAAATTATAAAAAGAGAGAACAAAAAGGTCATTATTTAATGATAAAAAGGTCAACACATCAACAAGATATAACAACTAGATATTTATGGAACCAACATCAAAGCATCCGAATAAATAAAGCAAAAAAGAACAGAGGTAAGAGACGAAATAAACACTAATACAATAACAGTTAAAGACTTTAACATGTTACGCTCAACAATAGTAGATTATCCAAGGAATCTATAAGTTAATAGCAGATTTGAACAATGCTAGAGGCCCAATGGACTTAGACGTATACAAAACATTCTGTGCAATAACAACCAAACACATTTTTCTTAAGTGCACATGGAACATTGTCTAGGATAGACTATATGGTAGGCCATAAAACAGGCCGTACCAAATTTGAGAAAATTAACACCATATCAAATATTTTTCTCTGACCACAATGATGTGAAAAGAAGTTGAGGGCAGCCCGGGTGGCTCAGCAGTTTAGCGCTGCCTTCAGCCCAGGGCATGATCCTGGAGACCTGGGATTGAGTCCTGCATGCTGCTCCCTGCATGGAGCCTTCTTCTCCGTCTCCTGTGTCTCTGCATCTCTCTCTCTCTCTCATGAATAAATAAATAAATAAAACCTTTTTTAAAAAAAAGACAATAGAAGTTGAAAATAAGGAAAACAGGAAAATTCATGAATACTCAGAAATTAAATAACACATTCCTGAACAATCGATGAATCCAAAAAAAATGGGGGGGAATAAAAGTTCCTTGAGACAAATGAAAATGGAAACATTACAAAAATTAAGGGGTGAAGCAAAAGCATTTCTAGGAGGAAATTTCATACCAATAAATGTCTACATTAAAAGGCAAGAAATATTCCAAATAAATAACCTAACTCTATCCTTAATGAACCAGAAAATAACTGAGCCCAAAGTTAGCAAAGAAAATGGAAAACAATGAAGATTAGAGCAGAAATAAATGAAATGGAGAAATTAAAAACAATAGAAAAGTTAACCAAACTAATAGTTGTTTCTTTGAAAAGATAAACAAAATTGATACATTTTAACAGGAAAAAAAAGAACTCAAATTACAAAATTATAAGTGAAAAGGGAGATATTACAATGAATACCACAAAGGTACAAAAATTCATACAAGGTTACTACAAACAACTATACACCAGGAAACTGACAACTGAGAAGATATAAAAAAATGTCTTTGAAACATACAACTTACTAAAATGGCGTCAGGAATAAATAGAAAATAAATAGACTAATTACTAGTAAGGAGAGTGAATCAGAAAAAGGAAGAAAGGAATGAAGGAAGGGAGGAAGGAAAGAAGGAAGGAAACAGAGAACAAAGGAAAGAAAGAGAAAGAGAAAAAGAAAAAGGAAAAAAAGAAAAAAAAAAACAGAAAAAGAAGTTCCTATGAAGAAAAGCCTAGAACCAGATGGCTTCACTGGTATATTTTACCAAACTTCTAAGAATTAATATACCAATATTCTCAAACTTCTCCAAAAAAACAAAAAGCAGAGAACATTCCCAATAAGCCTTATGAGGTCAGCACTATCTTCATGCTGAAAGACAGATGAGAACCCTACTAAAAGGGGATCCCTGGGTGGCGCAGCGGTTTGGCGCCTGCCTTTGGCCCAGGGCGCGATCCTGGAGACCCGGGATCGAATCCCACGTCGGGCTCCCGGTGCATGGAGCCTGCTTCTCCCTCTGCCTTTGTCTCTGCCTCTCTCTCTCTCTCTGTGACTATCATGAATAAATAAAAATTAAAAAAAAAACCCTACTAAAAAAGAAAACTATAGGCCAATATCCCTGATGATTATAAATGTGAACATTCTCAGCAAAATACTAGAAAAGATATCAGCAGCCTATTAAAAGGACCATTCACCATAATCAACTTGGATTTATCCCTGGGATGAAAGGATGGCTCAAAATATGGAAATCGATCAATGTGATACATCACATTAATAGAGTGAAAGAAAAGAATCCTATTATCATCTCAATAGACACAGAAAAAGCATTTGACAAAATCCAACAGTCATTCATGAAAAAAACAGTTAACAAATGAGGTATGGAAGTAACATGCCTCAAAATAATAAAGGCCATATTGACAAGCCCATAGCTGATGTCACACTCAATTGTGAAAGGTTGAAAGCTTTTCTTCCAAAATCAGGAACAAGATAAGGTGCCCACTCTCACCACTCCTCTTCAATATAGTACTAAAAGTCCTAGCTAGAGCAATTAGTCAACAAACAGAAAAGGCATCAGAATTCAAAAGGTAGAAGTAAAATGGTCTCTGTTTGCAAATAACATGTTTTTGTATAGAGAAAATCCTAAATATTCAACAAAAAAACTGTTAAAATAATCAACAAATTGAGCCCAGTTGTAAGACACAAAATTGACATACAAAATAAAATTTCTATAATAACAAATTTTCTGAAAAGGAAATAAAGAAACATATCCAATTTATAATTGCATGAAAAACAATAAAATACTTAGGAATAAATTTAAGGAAGTGAAAGATCTATGCTAACAACCGTAAGACAATGATGAAAGCAATTGAAGAAGACATAAATGAATGGAAAGATAGGGCAGCCCAGGTGGCTCAGCAGTTTAGTGCCGCCTTCGGCCCAGGGTGTGATCCTGGAGACCCAGGATCAAGTCACACGTTGGGTTCCCTGCATGGAGCCTGCTTCTCCCTCTGCCTCTGCCTGTGTCTCTGTTTCTTTCTCTGTATCTTTCATGAATAAATCAATAAAGTCTTTTAAAAAATGGAAAGGTATCCTATGTTACTGGACTGCAAGAATCACTATTATTAAAATGTCAATACTACCAAAAACCATCTATAGATCAATGCAGTCCCTATTGAGATTCCAGTGGCTTTTTTTTTTTTTAGCAAAAGTAGAAAAAAAAAAAACCCTAAAATTTATATGAAGCAAAAAAAAAAAAAAAAAAAGCAAAGAAATCCTGAGAAAGAACAAGGCATGAGGCATTATTGTTCCTGATTTTTTATATTTATTATAAAGCCATGGTCACTAAAACAGTAGAGTACTGGCACAGAAGCAAAGAGAACAATGGAATAAGGAATTCAGACACAAATCCAAGCATATATGGTCAACAAATATTTGACAAGCGAGTCAAGAATGCTCAATGAAGAATTGTCTCTTCAATAAATGATGTTGCAGCAAATGGATACTCACATGTAAAAGAATGAAACTGGGCCCATAGCTTACACCACTCACAACATTAACTCAAAATTAAATAAATGCTTAACTGTGAGACCTGAAACCATGAAACTCCTAGAAGTAAAACACAGGATAAAAGCTCCTTGACACTGGTCTTGGTAATTATATTTTGGAAATCACACATAAAATGTAACCAAAAAATAAAAAATAGACAAGTGGGAATACATCAAACTAAAAAGTTTCTTCACATCTGAGGAAGCCATCAACTAATTGAAAAGACAACCTACAGAACAGAGAAAAAATATTCACAAACCATATATCTGATAAGGGATTAATAGCCAAACCAAATAAATAATGCACATAACTCTATGGCAGAAAAATCACCCAATTTAAAAATGAGCAAAAAACCTAATAACCATTTTTCAAAAAAAGATACACAGATAGGCAACAGGTATATGAAAAGATGTTCAACACTTCTAGTCATTAGGGAAATACAAATTAAAACTACAATGAGATACCACCTCATGCCTGTTAGAATGGCCATCATCCAAAAGACAAAAGATAACAAATGCTGGTATGGATGTAGAGGAAAGGGAACCCTTGTGCACTCTTGGGGGCGGTGTGTGTTGTAAACTGGTACAGCCACTGTGGAAAACAGAATGAAGGCTCCTCAAAAATTAAAAATAGAACTAGTTACAGTCCATTTCTGGGAATGTATCCAAAGGAATTGAAAACACAAGAAAAGATAAATGAACCTCCCGATACACAGCAGCATTATTTATAATAGCAGAAACAGGGAAACAATCGAAGTGTCCAATGATGGAGGAATGGTTAGAGCAGTTGTGGCATATATGGTTGACTCCTGAACAACGAGGTGTGATCCTCCACATAGTTGAAAATCTGCATATAAAATTTGACTTTCCAAAATTAAGAGGCAGACTCTTAATAGCTTACCGTTGACTGGAAGCCTTACTAATAGCATAAACAGTCAACTAATACATACTTTGTTTACGCATTATATATTGTATTCTCACAATTAGGTAAACTAAAGAAAGGAAGGCGCTATGATGTATACCTTAAACCTCATTCAGTGATGTATGTCAACTATCTCTCAATAAAAGTGAAAAGAGATGAAAAGATACAATTGTCACTTGCTTTTTTGAAATATTTGCAGTAGCCTCCTACTGACTCCTCTTTCCTGAAGGACCCTAGAGGTCCAAGTTGGGAGTCATGAATCCAGTGAGGGAGGGGGGGAATGTGCTTCTCCCCCCGCCACTATCAGAGTCTTTAGTATCACCCAAGAATCTTCTATTTCTCCATTAGTCCTAGTTTCCAAGGCAAAATTTCCATAGTGATCACCACCACAGCTCCCCACCTTGCAGAGTCTACCCCTGTATACTCCATCACTCCTCTGTTACCACAGATAAATTGTTTGGGTTCCTAGCAGAGGCCATTCTCTACTCATATACTGGGTCACATCCTCTCTTGGCTATTCAACAACTCCATCTCTCCAGAAAATCCTCCCCCCTCTTGCATCACGCACACTATCCTTCTTTATTCTCCACACCTCTTCCACAAGTCTAGAGAAACATGTTGGTAAACTCTCTTGGCCCCATTTCATGTAAGAGCCACCACCTCATTTCTCAGTTTTCCTAAATGAAGTCTTAGAGGTTGATGAAAATTATAACTTTCCAATTTTCTCTTGAGCTCCCTCCAATCAAGCTTTCTCCTCTTGCTAAGATCCACAATTACTTCATAACATTGTATCCGAAGTCAATTCGCAGTCCTCATCTTGGTCTATCAGCAATATGTGACAGTTAACCAGGTTTTCCACTATCCTGAAACACTGAGAACTTGCCTTTCAAGACAGTAAATTTTCTGAATTTCCTTCCTTCTTTCCTCATTGTTCCTTTCTTCATCTCTGCTGGTTCTTCCTTTGACCTTGTTTCTAGATCTTTGATCTTCTATCTTCATTACTTTAGAGAACTCTTCTAGTTGCAGGATTTAAGTGTCATCTCTATGCTGATGTCTCACCAATCTGTATCTCCAGCCTGAACCTCTTCCTTGAACTCCAGATTCATATATCTAATTCTCTATTAGACATTTTTTTTCTGGGCAGCCCAGGTGGCTCAGCGGTTTAGCACCACCTTCAGCCCAGGGTGTGATCCTGGAGCCCCGGGATCAAGTCCCATATCGGGCTCCCTGCATGGAGCTAGCTTCTCCCTCTGCCTATGTCTCTGCCTGCCTCTCTCTCTCTCTCTCTCTCTCTCTCTGTCTCTCTCTCTCTCTCTCTCACACACACACAAAAATAAAATCTTTAAAAATATATATTTAAAAAATACATATTTTCCTGAATATCTAACTGGCATCTCCAATGTAATACAACCAGGAATGATCTTCTGAGCTTTTCCTTCAAACATTCAAACATAAGTTTTTCTTAGAGACTCCTAAGGTCTTAGCAGACAGATTGTGAACCTTGGTTGCATGTTATAGTCACATGGGGGGCCTGAGTTCCACCTCCCAATGATTGTAACCCAATTGGTCATGGCATCCAGAGTGTTAGAAGCTCTCTATGTAGCTTCTCCAAAGAAGCCAAGATTGAGGACTGTAGCTCTGGATGGGTTGCTTCTTCCTTTAACCTCAAATCCTATTATTTTTTCCCCATAAACACTCTCCTCCAGCCACACTGGTCCCCTTGCTATTGCTCAACTCACCAAATATGCTCCCCTTTCAATTCCTTCTTTGTGCCTGGAACACTTTTACCTAAAATAGCCTTAAGATTTATTTCCTTATCTTTTCAAGTCTTTGCTTTAAATCACTGTGTCATTGAGATCTACTATGACCACCCTATTTAAGTTTGCAAAGTTCTCTGCCAACCACATCATTTCCCCATTACCCTTACCAGGACTTTTTTTTTTTTCCTTCAGCATTATGCCCTTCAAAAAGATGTAATTTACTCATTTATTATAGGTTCAGTCTCTCCCCAGTTAGGAAGCAGACTCTGAGAGCAGAGGAATATCTGCATCTTTGCTTACTGTGGGATCTCAGATCATGCATGATATATAGCAGGTACTCAAAAAACGAGCACTAGTGACATTCCTTTTTCTAATATGAAATTTTCTCCTTTCTCATTTTCATCAAATTCTTGGTTCTGTTTAAGAGTTAGACCTATTTGCTGGTATCCCAAAACAACCCTACTTAATAGTTCATCCACTTCTAATTTTTTTCCAAAGGCTTATCTTTCCTTACATTTCCTTAATTATGAGCTTCTCCTTAGGGTTTAGTATTTGACCCTTTATCCTTATTTATATTTACACTTAACAACCTCTCTCCTTTGAAAAGAGGAGACTTCATTTTTCAGACTTCAGCTAGAATGGAAAATTTAAAGTGGTGCCGCCATGTCAAAGTTTTAGTTAAGAACACTGGACCTTCCTCTCACCCAGGTAAATCCAGTACAGTATCAAAGCTTCAATTATTTACGTCAATAAATCCAAATTTTGTTTCTCTAATGCACTGTTCTCTTATTAGTGTCAAAAAAAAGTAATGATCTCCTCCCTCCCTCCTGCTCCCCCCCCCCCCACACTCTATATCTTATAAGTCAAGATAAAAATTCAGGAGTATTACTTAAAACATCCCTTTTCCCTTTCTCCCAAAACTCAGCCAAGCGTTTCTTTATTCTACTTATTAAATTTTTATTATGACCTATCTCTTCCATGTCATTTCTGTTCATGATAATCTCTTACCTTTCCTCTTAAAGCCTCCCAACTGAAACCATTATTTCCCTACTTTCCCCTTCAATACATTCTACACACTGCCAAAGTATAAACATTTAAAGACCTTTAAAATTCATGCAATTGCATTAAAATCCTTAAATGGCTTTCGTATTATTTAGTATAATAATCCTTACCATGGTTAAGCTAATACTCAACAATCTCTATGCTTCTCTTGCACATAAGCTCAAACTATCACAGTTTCTTTAATAAATCAAGATTACTTTCCTCCTCACTCATTTTAATGCCTTACCACAGTCCATTTCTTCTGTTTGGAACCTCCCATTTATGTTCACTTAGCTATTCAAATTCATTCTATCACATCCTTTTAAAAGTTAATGAGATTCATATAGTCAATGGATCTTGACAAAGGACTAGACAACACAGTGAAAGAAAAGGACAGTATTTTCAACAAATGATAATGTAAAACTGGACACCACATGCAAAAATACTGAGTCCAGACACAGACTTCACATCCTTCACAAATATAAACTCAGATCACAGTTCTAAATATAAAATGCAGAATTATAAAACCTCTGCAAGATAATGTAGGAGAAAATGCAGGTGAACTTGGGTATGGCTATGATTTTGATCCAACACCAGGGCACAATCCATGAAAGAAATAACTGATACACTGGACTCCATTAAAATTTTCTGTTCTGCAAACAGCAATGTCAAGAGAATAAGAAGACAAAGCACAGAGTTGGAGAAAATATTTACAAAAGAACCATCTAATAAAGAACTGTTATCCAGAATCTATATAGGGAGCGGAGGGACGGCCGTCGGAGCCGCCGAGGCCAAGTGCTGCCTGGCTGGGCCTACAAAGGGGATGTCAGGCCTCCAAAAGGAGCGCAGTGGAAGCGAGGGCCTCCCTGAGCCGCTGCTGTGACGGCCAGTGAGCGAGCCGCGGAGGATGTCCACCACCAGGACGGTCGCGCCCGCGGGGATCCCGGGGAACCCGCGGGAGGTCTCCAACCCCGCCAAGCCTGGCCGCAAGACCAAGCAGCTGCAGTACGCGCAGAACGTGGTGGTAAAGACGCCCTGGAATCACCAGCTCGCCTGGCCCTTCTACCAGCCCGTGGATGCAATCAAGCTAAACCTGCCCGATTACCATAAAATCATAAACACCCAATGGATATGGGGACTATTCAGAAGAGACTAGAAAATAATTATTACTGGAGCGCCAGCGAATGCGTGCAGGACTTCCACACCATGTTTACAAATTGTTACATTTACAACAAGCCCACAGATGACACAGTGCTAACGGCCCAAGCCTTAGAGAAAATTTTTCTGCAGAGAGTGGCCCAGGTGCCCCAGGACGAAGTTGAATTATTACCCCCTGCTCCGAAGGGCAAAGGCCGGAACGCGGCGCAGGAACCCGGAGTGCAGGTGGGCAGCAAGTGGTGGCCGTGTCCTCTGTCTCCCCAGCAACCCCCTTCCAGAGCGTCCCCCCACTGTCTCCAGACGCCTGTCATTGCTGCCCCCCTCTGCCAACCATTACCGCAAACATCACGTCGGTCCCTGCGCCCCCGCCGCCGCCCCACCCCCTCCCTCGACGCCCATCATCCATCCCTGTGGTCCCTCCCACAGCGCCTGTCGTCAAGGAAAAGGGTGCAAAGCGGAAAGCAGCCACCACGACGCCCACTCCATCCGCGAGCCGGAGCGAATCGCCGCCGCCATCGTCAGACCCCAAGCAGGCCGAGGTGGGGGCTCGGCGAGAGAGTGGGGGCCGCCCCATCGCACCGCCCTGGAAGGGTCTAGAGGACGGCGAGGTGCCTCAGCATGCGGGCCGGAAGGGCGAGCTGCCGAGCACTCGCGGCACTGTGACAGCGTCCTCGAGGACAGGCCGTGCAAGAAGCGTGCGGCCTGCGCCTGGCCCTTCTCCAGCCGGTGGACGCCGAGGCCCTGGAGCTGCACGACTACCACGACGTCACCGAGCACCCGATGGACCTCAGCACTGTCAAGAAGACGGACAGTCGCGAGTGCCCAGACGCGCAGGGCTTCGCTGCTGACACCCGGTTCATGTTCTCCAGCTGTTACCAGTACAACCCCCAGGCCACAAGGTGGTGGCCGTGGCCAGGAAGCTGCGGCCGTGTTTGAGGTGCGGTTTGCTAAGATGCCGGCTGAGCCGGGGGAGGCGCCGGCCCTGCCTGCGCCCGCAGCCCCCGTGCTGAGCAGGGGCGCCGAGAGCAGCCGCAGCAGCGAGGAGAGCTCGGAGGAGGAGGAGGAGGAGGAGGAGGAGGAGGAGGAGGAGGAGGAGGAGGAGGAGGAGGGGGAGGAGGAGGAGCGGGCCCGGCTGGCGGAGCTGCAGGAGCAGCTGAAGGCTGTGCACGAGCAGCTCGCCGCCCTGTCGCGGGCCCGGGAACAAGCCAGAGAGGAAGAAGGAGCCGAAGGGAAAGGAGGAGAAGGAGGAGGACGCGGACGAAGACGAGGACACGGAGAGGCACAAGGCCAAGTCTGAGGACGAGAAGGCCAAGGGGGCCCCGCCGCCAAGCAGGCCCAACCGAAGAGGGCTCCCGCCGAGAAGGCCGGCAGCGCAGCCAGGCCAGCAGGCAGCCGAAGCAGGGCGGCAAGCAGGCATCGGCCTCGACGACCCGGAGAGGAGGAGCAAGGCCTGCCCGTGAGCTAGGCCGAGGGCGCCAGCTCAGCCTAGACCGCCCGGCTGCCCGGGGACACGGGGCTGCGGGGTCCACTTCATCCAGTCCCGGAGCCCTCGCTCAGGGACCCAGGCCTGAGCAGAGAGAGATTGACTTTGAGCCTCTGAAACCCACCACTGTGCGGGAGCTAGAGAGATGCGTCAAGTGTTGTTGACAGGAAAAGCCAAGGGAGCCTTTCTCCACGAGCGGGAAGAAGCAGGCGGCCAAGTCCAAGGAGGAGTTAGCTCAGGAAAGGAAGGAGTCGGAGACGCGCGGCAGGACGTCCGTGGGCAGCTGAACAACGAGAAGCCTGCCAAGGAGGAGAAAGCGGGCTCTGCGCCCTCGGGAGGGCCGCCCGGCTCAGCAGCAGCAGCTCCTCGGTCCGGGAGCAGCAGTTCGGCGGATCCAGCTCCACTGCAGCGACTCAGACTGAGCGCTGGACTCGCACATCAGGACAAAACCAGCGAAGTCGCACCCGCCGGAACTCTGCAGTGTCCCTTGCTCTGGTTGATCTGCTGCTCTGGTTCCGCGCCTGCAGGTTTTCTTTAAAACTCAGTGTTACGGAATCCAGGGATCCCGGGTGGCGCAGCGGTTTGGCGCCTGCCTCTGGCCCAGGGCGCGATCCTGGAGCCCCGGGATCGAGTCCCACGTCGGGCTCCCGGTGCATGGAGCCTGCTTCTCCCTCTGCCTGTGTCTCTGCCTCTCTCTCTCTCTCTCTCTCTCTCTCTCTCTCTGTGACTATCATAAATAAATAAACTCAGTGTTATGGAATCTTCCAGTTTTGGCTTTAATAGGTCTAAGATCTTTCTCGTGTGTATGTGAGGCTTTATGAGAAGGTGTGAACCCGCATAAAGCCTTCCCTTCCTTACTGAGTTGAGTTGCTTGGAGACGGCAACTTCAAACGCTGACCTGATGACCGTAGAAAACCATGTCAGATGTGATCTGAAGTTTCTTGCAAAGCCCCTTTCTTATGCCCAAGCTGGTCTGTAGCTCCAGAAAGCATTGTTTGAAAGGAAGTTTCTCTGAGATGGTACTGCACCGAAGGCTGTCAGCTTTGCAAACAGGCGATGTCTCTGTCCCCCCAGCTCAGCCCCGCGGCTGGGGTCACCTCTTGCTGCAGGGTGGGGGGACTGTGGAGGTGCTGCGGGCTCCAGTCCGGGCTTCTGCAGGGGTGGGGAGAGGCGGGTGGGCACCGAGGGAGGGGCCTCGGGAGCTCCTGGGAGGGAACACGGGGGCGCGTGTGCCACGGGCAGCTTTCCATACACTGAAACTTTTACCTCAACTGAAAAAAAAAAAGATTAAAAAAAAAACAAAACAAAACTAAAGGAGACTTTTTTGTAAGGTTCAGCAATTTTCTACGAAAATCTAATGTAAATTTCACTATCTACATGGTAAAGTTCTGCAAGGCAAGGAGACATGGGCTGCTAAGGAAACTTGGTGTTGACTAGGGGAGGATCATTGTCTCTTCTTATACTTTTCATACACACTGCTAGTATGAAAATAGAAACAAAATGGACCAGAGCGATACTTACGGGAGAAAAGAAAAAGACTTGAGAAGTTCTGACATACAAGCAAAAACAAAAACAAAAAATGCCCCTTATAGTTCTAATTTATAACTTTTAGAGTGAAGAACAATGATCTTGCAGAAAAATAAAATCCAAAGGAGCTCAAAGAAAAGGCACAGGAAAAAAAACTACTCTCTCCATAGACATCCTTGATAATGTAACTCATTGAAATTTAATCTTGAATAATCATAGAAAAATACTTTCTTATTAAATACGGATCTTATTCTCAATAGAATTTTCAAATAAGAAAAATATTTTATTTTTTGTCTTGACTCCATAGTATATACTTTATGTTTTATTATTTATTTCTACTCGACCTGAATTTCTCTAATCCAGCAACATAATTATCTACAGGCAAAGATTCTTCAAAATACCATGGGTTATTTACCAGATTTTACTTGTCTACAAAAAATATATATTTTCCCCCAGTCAGTGATCAGTGACTCCATAAATGGGAAGGAATGGACTTTTTCTCCATTTCTTGGTTTTATGTCACAGTAACGATGAAACTTTTACCTCAACAACTTCTCATTCCAGTCTTTTACAATCACTTCTGTCGAGGGACTGTGTTTGTTCACTGCCAAACAGTGTCTAAATTATAACTTGAGGACAATATGAAGATGACAATGAAAATCCAGTTTACTAAGAAGAAAACAACTAGATACCCTTCTTTCTACAAGGACTTATTTATGAATATGCACTTAATAAAAAATAAGATGCTCGATAATTAACAAATTTAGGTTTATTCTGCAGTTACGTTTATAGAAAAGAGCATAAACTGGAAAATAGTCGCTTCATTCCCCATCTTCTATTTTAGGAAGACTTTCAATCTATAATGAAGTTTAAAAATGCCAAATCTCACACACAAAAAAACACTTTCTTGAAACATTTTTTTCACAATATATGCAGAAAAAGCACAGCCCTAAATAGAAGACCAAGACGCGCATGCACACACTCACACACACACACACACACACACACACACACATCCACATGCTCAATATATTCACAGCAAAAAAACATAAGGGATGGGCAATTCAAGCTTTCTCCCAAAGCATACATGGGATGAAAGAAATTCCTAAATCTCAATGCAGAATAGAACAATTACTACCAGAGGGTAATGAATTAATGAAAACATGAATACAGTTACTACTGGAACTGGCTTCCGAAGCACCAACACACAAACTCATTCAAGACTCTCTTTTAGATCTCAGCTACAGAAATGCCAACCAACATTCCTATATTTAGCAGATATAGTAGTTTGAGGAAAAGCTACAATTAGTATTTTAAGTTTGAAAATGAACATCAGGGATTCCTGGGTGGCGCAGCGGTTTGGCGCCTGCCTTTGGCCCAGGGCGCGGTCCTGGAGACCCGGGATCGAATCCCACGTCGGGCTCCTGGTGCATGGAGCCTGCTTCTCCATCTGCCTGTGTCTCTGCCTCTCTCTCTCTGACTATCATAAATAAATAAAAAAAATTAAAAAAAAAAGAAAATGAACATCATAAAAATAATAAATCACTCCTTTTTCCTATATTGTTCCACCTGTCTTTGCTTAGCCTTTACTGAATCCAAATGCTAAGTATTGACTTATGTGGTTTTCCTGTGAACAGATAAAGTAGAAAATGAGAAATAGTTTAGATCTCAAAAAAAAAAGCACATGACTCAAAAGTTTGCAGGCAGAAATAAATTACAGTGATCAAAAATATTGTTTGGGAATATTAAAATATCTTTACTGTGTACAGAGTTGTTTATGAAAACTTTGGCTTTCTCATCTACATTATACCATGGAGAATAGAACAAAATAATGTAAAAATGTCCTGTTTACACAACGTAGACTTGAGAAAATGCACCACTGGTGCTATTTGATGTATGAAATCTTCATTTTCCAGTATATGGGTTATTTTCTGGGACTAAATCAAGCTCAGTGTATTTTAGTCTGAGAAAGCTAATATGTTTTCACAAAAATAGAAACTTCTGAAGAGTATCTTCATGACCATGAGAGGATTAAAAGCAAATTTCAAAATGCACTTTAAGCACAGACAAACTAGAACATTTCTATTTTGTTGCTTTGACTGTTTTTTTAACATAGTGACCCTTAAGGGAAAAAAATGGGTGGGGGGCAAGGTGGCAGGAAGATAGGCTTCATAAAATACACTTAGGTTGAATTAAAGTAGTTGTAGTTTAGTATTTTAAATAAGGAAACATTCAATTAAATAATCAAGATTCTCAATAATCTGCAAATTGCTATAACCTCTAGTTTTGAAATCCCCACTTTTTGAAAAAAATTCTTTTTTCGTGCCAAAATTGTGTTAAAACATATGTTTGGTATTCTCTTTCCTAAAAAGTTTGGAGATATTTTAGAAGCACCCAAAACCTAAATCCATGGCAAATTTAATAACTCTTTGGAGGTAAGTAATAGTCTCATCTAAAAGAAAGAGAAATCGAGTTGGGTTACAGATGCTTACAAAAATGAGAAAATTAGGATAAATTTCATTAAAAATATTAAATATCTGAAATTCTAGATTGCCAGTATTCCTTTTAAGGAGGATTTATGTTTATGAATAGAAATCCTCAGGGTGGTATTGTGTTTTTCTCCTCATAGGAAACGCCTGTTTTGTCAAGCAATTAAGGTTCTCTGTGGAGAAACTGATATGTCAGTCAGTCCACCACCAGACTCTCAGCCTAAAATCCATGGGCTTCTCTCCCTTTGCTGCAAAACAAAGACCCCTACTCTTATTCTCCTGAACTCTTTGTCTTTTCCTCAACTCAAGTGTCAGAATTTTTAACACATAGATTCATAAAAATGGGGTAAAAAAACCAATTTCTATAAATAAAACAGATCCACAGTATAACATTAACTCTGCCAAAAAATCAGACAAAGAAATAAAAATAAATACTCTAGAAATTTGGAGCTCATTTGCTAATTTTCTTTTTTTTTTAATTTATTTTTTTAAATTTTTTTTATTTATTTATGATAGTTACAGAGAGAGAGAGAGGCAGAGACACAGGCAGAGGGAGAAGCAGGCTCCATGCACCGGGAGCCCGATGTGGGATTCGATCCCGGGTCTCCAGGATCGCGCCCTGGGCCAAAGGCAGGCGCCAAACCACTGCGCCACCCAGCGATCCCCTCATTTGCTAATTTTCTAACTCAATTCACTATGATCATGGGTCCATAGCCAAATCATGGTCTCCTATCCTCTTTTCAACTATCTTATTAAATATAATGTGATTAAATAAATAATTACTAAAGGGAAAGGATATTCTTTTTATTTAAAAAAAAGAACATGAAGAATCACATCACCAAGATGGCAACATAGGATATTCCTGACTTCACTCCCCTCCCAAAACAAATGAACAACTATTCAAGAACAAGACAACATTGAAAGAACCCTAGAACATGATGGTGAGGTACTCCCCACACCTCAGAGGCCAAGACAAACTGCATAGGAAGAGAAGGGGCAACACGCTGGCTGCACTTCTCCCCCCAAATCCAGGCCATTTCAGCACCAACCTGAGGTCTCAACTGAGCCTCCAATTCTTCCAGTGGGAAAAGAGAGCACAGGGGGGAATAGCCAGCCCCCCAACTCAGCACTGTGGCTGCTTTGTTTGAACCCCTACTCTGATCTCATGCCTACACAGGGATTGCTGGAAAACTATAAGGTTCAAACACTGGGATTCTAACTGTGACAAAGAATAGGAGAGAGGCTTGCAACAACTAGCATACGACCTTGGCCGACCAAGTCCATACTTGCAGTGTCCAAGTAATAATACCAACCAGCGGCTTTCCTCATTATCAGAACCAAGATGGATATATACTCTGACCAGGGAATTAGCAGAATATAGATCTTATTTATTCTGATCAAATGAATACTGTTGACCATAGAGCCAAGTTTGCCTAAGCCCAGGCAGGGAACTGAATCACAGCTCCCTTCCTCGACTGTGGAGAGTATCTTCTAGTCCAATTTGACAAGAAGGGCTGGAGAAAACTCCTGAAAGCTTTGTGACCCAATAGCAGTCAAGCTGAGAAGCTGGTAGAATTGAAGTTGCACAGCGGCCCTGTTTGGTCAGGGAACTTGGGGAATGGATCAGCCTGAGTTGAAACAACAAACAAAGAACAATAGCAGCTTTAACTGCTTCTCCCACTGCACCCAGACAGGGAATCTAATTCATAACCCTGCTCATTGTTGAATGCCATCAGTCTATCCAACCAGAGAATCTAACCAAAGCACAAGGAAAGCTCTGTAGCCCATCCAACAGCCCTACCTACAGTGGCATTTGAACAAAGAGCATAGCCTGTGGCTTCCCCAGTCTGCAGAGCAAAACCAGTGGCCTCACCTGACCAAGCAACTCAGTGCAGACACTACACTGATTCGGGTCCACCAACAATGAGCTATACAGACCCTGGTTCTATCTGCTGTCATGCTAGGGAAGGGAAACTAATTCATAGTCTTATCTACTGCTGAATATAGTAGCCAGTCCAGACCATCCATGAAGCCTAACCAGATTAGGAGAGAATCCAAGCAATTGCAGAGAAGCCAGGCAACTGCAAAGCCCATCCTATAGCTTTTCTTAGGGAGGGAACCAAGCTGGCAGTCCTATACAACTCTCTCAGTCACTGGAACATCTCCTATCCCTGACCTTAAAGTATGAAGCATGGCCCCATCCAAGAAAAGACCACAATAGCAGACCCCATTTGCCCAAAGAAATTACCAGCAAATGCCCAGAAACTGAAACTGAGCTGAATGGTGAAGAAGTGTCTCTGCCAAAGCAAACTTGTCAAGTATGGAATTGGAGCCCAATTACTTAAATGCACAGATTCCAACATCAGGAATCAAAGATCACAAAAAAAAAAAAAATCAGGTAAATAGGACACCACCAAAATAAACTCATAAAGATCCAAAAGCTAAACCTTAATAAATGGAGATCTAGGAACTGTCAGAAAGAATTCAAAGTGAACCACCTTTAGGAAGTTAGTGAACTACAAAACACACAAACACAGACACACACAGAAAAGCAAATGAAATTAGGAAAATAATGAATAATAAAAATGAGAACTTTGAAAGAGCAACCATCAAAAACAAATCCAAATATAATTCTTAGATTTGAAAAATAAGTAAACTGAAGAATTCAACAGAAAATGTCAAAAGTAGACTCAACCATGCAGAAGAGGGAATCAGTAACTTGAAAGAGAAGTCATGGAAAATAATCTAGAGGAGCAAAATGAAAAAAGAATGACAGAGAGTGAAAAATCCTACGGGAATTATGAATCACAATCAGAAGGAATGACATTTGCATTATAGGAATTTCCTGAAGGAGACAAGAAAGGGAGAAAGACCAGTAATGGCTGAAATGTCCCCTAATCTAGGGGAAAAAATGAACATCCAGATTCATCAGGTCCAGAGGACCTCAAATAGGATGAACCTGAATAGGGCTACACTGAGACACATTATAGTCAAACTGCCAAAAGTCAAAGACAAAGAAAGAATTTTAAGAGCAGTGCAGGAAAATGTTACGCACAAAGGAACACCCAAAAGATTATTAACACATTTCTCACAAAAACATTTTAATCAAAAATCAAAACAAAACATTTTAATCAAGGAATGGGATGACATACTCAAACTATTGGAGGAAAATAACTGTCAACCAAGTATTATTCTATATTGGCTAAACTGTCCCTTGAAACAAAGCAAGGATAAAGACTTCCCTGAGCAAATAACCAGTAAAGGAGTTCCTTATCACTATATCTACCTTACAAAAGATGCTAATGGAAGTTCTTTAAGTAAAGGAACAATAATTATCACAAAAACATAAAAAGATAGCAAAAATCTCAGTGGTAATGGTAAACATACAGTCATATATTCTGCAATATGGTAACAGGGATAGTTAATTCACTTAAAACTCTAGCTGAAGTTTTAAAAAAATGTACTAAAAATAACTATGTTAATCTGTTATTACACAATGTAAAAGCGATAACCAAAAAGGAGGAGAGGGAGTAAAAGTGTAAAGGTTATCAATTTTATCAAAGTTGTATCAGTTTAAAATGAGGTGTTATAAGTTTAAGATATTATATGTAAGCCTCATTGTAATTACTAGGAAAATCCTTTAGTAATTACATAAAACATAGATAGGAACTCAAAGCACAATGATACCAAAAGACATCAAAACACACCCTAAAAAAGTAACAGGTTTAAATAAGAAATAATGGGTGTACAAAATAACCAGAAAATAATGAACAAAATGGCAATAGTAAATCCTTATCTATAAATAATTACTTTAGTTGTAAACAGATTTCTTCAATTAAAAGCCACAAAATGGCTAAATGGATTAAAAACCATACCCAACATTATGGTGCCTAAAAAAGACTCACTTTACCCTCAAAGACACACAGAATAAAGGGATGAAAAAAGACGTTTCAAGCAAATGGCACTAAATTACTGGCACTAAATTTACTTACATTACATGTATTATAAAAACGATATGAGATAAAGAAGGTTATTATATAATGAGAAAATGGCCAATGCTTTAATAAGATAACAACAATTGTAAATATTTTGTGCATAACGTTGGAATACCTGAATATATATAAGGCAGAAACTGACAAAGCTCAAAGGAGAAATCAACAGTAATGCAATGGATAGATCATCCAGAAAACCAATCAGGAAACAGTATACCTAAAAAACATTACAGACCAAACAGACCTAACACATACATAGAACATTCTCTTCAACAATGGCAGAACAGATATTTTTATCAAGCAGGCAGGGAATACTTTTTTAGAACAGACCATAAACTTTGCAACAAAACAAGTCTTAGCAAACTCAGGAAGACTGAAATTACACCAAATATCTTTTTTGACTACCGTGCATGAAATTAAAAATCAATCCCAACAGGAAAGCTGGAAAACTCATGACCATATGCAAATTAAATAACACTCTCCTTAAAACCATTTGATCAATTGATAGTTAAAGGAGAAATAGAAAAGGTTTTTTTATTTTTTATTTTTTGAGACAAACAAAAATGAAAGTACAACATACCAGAACTTGTGGGCTATAATAAAAGCAATTCTAATTGGAAGTTCACAGCAATAAACATCTACATTAAGAAGCAAAAAAAGATCCTAAATAAGTAACCTAAGTCTCTAAGCCTTAAGGAACCAGAAAAAGTGGAACTGAGTCCAAAATTAGAAGAAATAAAAATGAAAGTAAACATAAATGAAATAGAGAATAGAAAAACAATAGAAAGGAATAGCCAAAGTAAGAGCTGGTTCTTTGAAAAGATAAATAAACCCTTAGGCAAACCCTTACGTACACTAACAAAGAAAAGGCAAAAGACCCAAATCAATAAAATTATAAATGTAAAAAAGCACATTACAAGTGATACTACAGAAATACAAAGACCTTAACAATATACCAATATACTACACAACATAGAATAAATGAAAAAAATTATCTGAAATGCACAACTTACCAAGAATGAATCAGGAAAAATTAGAAAATGCAACTAGACCATCTACTAGTTAGATGATTGAATAAGTAATCAAAAATGCCCCAAGGGGGAATAAACATTGTTAAAATGACCACAGGACGCAAAGCAATCTACAGATTTAATAAAATCTCCATCTACCAACAGCACTTTTCACAGACCTACATAATCCTAAAATTTGTATGGACCCACAAAAAACCCCAAAGAGCCAAAGCAATCTTGAAAAAGAAAAACAGAACTAGAAGTAGCACAATCCCAGATTTCCAGTTATATTGCAAAGCTGTAGTAATGAAAATCATATAGTACTGGCACAAAAATAGGCACATGGATCAAGAACAGAACAGAGGGCCCAGAAATAAGCCTGCAGTTGTTAGGTTAATTAATCTACAACAAAGGAGGCAGGAATATGCAATGGGAAAGAGTCTCTTAACTAAAAGGTGCTGGGAAAACTGGACATTGAGAGCTTGTTTGGAGGTTCTAGCAGGGGAGCGCAGCTACTCGTGTACCCTTGACCGAAGATCAGTCCTCCTCTATTGGGGATGGTCGTCGTCTTCCACCGATCACCCAGCTTCGGGAGGGACGCACATGGAGCAGTGAGAGAGGAAGGGGACACCCGCCTAGCCAGCCAGATCGCCGATCAACCCTGGTGATCAATGGGGTGACAGGTGTCGCAGCCAGATCGCCCTCACATCCAACAGCTACAAGCAAATGAATGAAGTTGGACCTACACCATACACAAAAATAAACTCACAATGGATTAAGGACCTAATTGGGAGACTTGAAACCATAAAAATCCCAGAAGACAACATATCTGATATCAGCCACAGAAACATTTTTCTAGATATGTCTCTAAAGCAAGAGAAATAAGAACAAAAATAAATTATTGCAACTACATCAAAATAAAAACTTGTGCATAGCAAAGGAAACCACCAAGAAAAGACAACCTACTGAATGAGAGAAGATATTTACAAATGACATATCTGATAAGGGATATCCAAAATATATAAAGAACTTCTACACTGAATGCCAAAAAAACCAATCCAATTTAAAAATGGGCAGAAGACATGAACAAACATTTCTCCAAAGATGATATGCAGATGGCCCACAGACACATGAAAAGATGCTCAACATCACTCACCATCAGGGAAATGCAAATCAAAACTGCAATGAGATATTACCTCACATGGGTCAGAATGGCTAAAATTAACACAGGAAACAGACGTTGGCAAGTATATGAAGAAAAAGGAACTTTTGTGCAATAATGGTGGGAATGCAAACTCAAGTGCATCCATTGTGGTAAACAACTTGGGATTTCCTCACAAAATTAAATATAGAAGTTCTATATGATCCAGTAATTCCACTGCTGGGTATTTACCCAAAGAATATGAAAACACTAATTTGAAAGATACATGCATCCCTATGTTTGCTGAAATATTATTTTTAATAGCCAAATTATTGAAGCAGTTCAAGCATCCATCAATAGGTGAAAGGATAAGAAGAGGTTGTGGGGATCCCCAGGTGGATCAGCGGTTTAGCGCCACCTTTGGCCCAGGGCATGATCCTGGGGTCCCGGGACCGAGTACCACATCCGGCTCCCTACATGGGGCCTGCTTCTCCCTCTGCCTGTGTCGCTGTGTCTCTGCTCCCCCCCCCCCCGTCTCTCTCTCTCTCTCTCATAAATAAAATCTTAAAAAAAGAAGAGGTGGTGGACACACACACACACACACACACACACTAGAATATTACCCAGCCATAAAGAAAAAAAGAAATCTTGCCATTTGCAACAACATGGAATGATCTTAGAGGGTATAATGCTAAATGAAATAAGTCAGAGAAAGATAAATCCCATATGATTTCACTCACATGTGGAATTTAAGAAACAAAACAAAAAAGACATACCTAAAACAGACTTTTTTAAAAAATTTATTTATAATAGTCACAGAGAGAGAGAGAGAGAGAGAGAGAGAGGCAGAGACACAGGCAGAGGGAGAAGCAGGCTCCATGCACCGGGAACCCGACGTGGGACTCGATCCCCGGTCTCCAGGATCGCCTCCTGGGCCAAAGGCAGACGCTAAACCGCTGCGCTACCCAGGGATCCCTAAAACAGACTTTTAAATATAGAAAACAAACTGGTGGTTGACAGAGGGGAGGTAGGTGGGAAGATATGAGCAATGAGTGAAGGGGATTAAGAGTACATTCATTATGATGAGCACTAAGTAATGTATAGAGTTCCTGAATCGCTTTATTGTATACTTGAAACTAATATAACACTGTATGTTAACTATAGTGGAATTTTTAAAATAAATAATTTTTTAAAGCTGCAACCTCCCTCCCCACATGAGTATCTCCCTATTATCATTACCTGATTAGTTTTTCTCCATACTATAAACATTTTACTTCTTTAATAGCCTACATTCCACTTCTTAAATTTTTTTAAAGATTTTATTTATTTATTCATGAGAGACACACACATAGAGAGGCAGAAAAAACAGGAAGAGAGAGAAGCAGGCTCCATGCAGGAAGCCCAATGTGGGACTCAATCCCAGGACTCCAGGATCACACCCTGAGCCAAAGGCAGATGCTCAACTGCTGAGCCATCCAGGCGTCCCTCCACTTCTTAAATATAAACTCACCTAGGGCAAAGACTTTTTGTCATTTTGATCAGTGCTCATTCCTGGCATATAAAAAGTGCTCAATAAATATATGTTGAGTAAAAAAAAAAAAAATGTCCCAAAGAAGAAAAGTCCAGGACCAGATGGATTCACTGTGAATTTTACCAAACATTTAAATTAAGATTTAAAACCAATACTTATCAAATTCTCCATAAAATTAATAATGAAGGAACACTCTCAAACTCATTTTAGGAGGCTAGCATTATCCTGATAACAAAATCAGAAAAGAATGCTACTAGAAAGAAAAGAAAACTACAGGCCAATATCCTAATGATTATAGATGCAAAAATTCTCAACAAAGTACTAACAAAAAATTCAGTAGCCTATGGGGCGCCTGGGTGGCTCAGTCAGTTAAGCATCTGCCTTCAGCTCAGGTCTTGATCTCAGGGTTCTGAGAGTGAGCCCTGCATCAGGCTCCTCTGCCCCTCACTTGGTTTGTGCTTTCTCTCTTACTCTCTCAAGTAAAATCTTTAAAAAAAATTCAGCGGCCTATCAAAAGAATCATTAGAAGGATAATTGACCATATTCAAGTGGGATTTATCCCTGGGTTGAAAGGATGGTTCAAAATATGGAAATCGATCAATGTGATACATCACATTAATAGAATGAAAGAAAAGAATCCTATGATCATCTCAATAGACACAGAAAAAGCATTTGACAAAATCCAACATTTATGAAAAAACAGTTAACAAATTAGGTAAGGAAATAACATACCTCAATATACTAAAAGCCATATATGCCAAGCCCATAGCTGATATCACACTCAATGGTGAAAGGTTGAAAGCTTTTCTTCCAAGATCAGCAACAAGATAAGGTGCCCACTCTCATCATTCCTATGCAATATAGAAATAAAAGTCCTAGCTAGAGCAATCAGTAACTAGCTAACTAAATAAATGCCATCAGAATTTTTTTTTTTAATGTATGGTCTCTGTTTGAAGATGATTTGTTTTTATATAAAGAAAATCCTAAAAACTCAACCAAAAGCCTGTTACACCAACCAACAAATGCAATAAAGTTACAGGACACAAAATCAGCATACAAAATTTAAAAGAATTTCTACATAGCAACAGCAGATTTTCTGAAAAGAAACTTATCCCATTTTGCAATTGCATCAAAAACAGTAACATACTTAGGAATAAGTTTAACTGAGAAAGTGAAAGATATGTACCCTGAAAACTAGAAGGCATTGATAAAAGCAATCCAGGAAGACACAAACTGTGGATTAAAAAAATTAATACTATTAAAATGTCAATACTACCAAAAGCCATCCATAGAGTCAATGAAATCCCTATCAAGATTCCAATGGCTTTTTTTCCCCGAAGGAAACCGCTCCTAAAATTTATATGGAACCAAAAGAGATCTCAAATAGGCAAAGAAATCCCGAGAAAAAAAGAACAAAGCAGGAGGCATCAGTCTTCCTGATTTCCACCCATACTATAAAGTTCTAGTTACCAAAACATTATGGTACTGGCACAAAAATGGATAAGGGATCAATAGAAAGAATAGAAACCCAAAAAATAGACCCAAACACATAAAGTCAACAAATATTTGACAGGGAAGACAAGAATACTGTATGAAGAAAGGACAATCTGTTCAATAAATGATGCTGGGGTAACTAAATATTCACATGTAAAAGAATGAAATTGGACCCATATCTTACACCACTTATAAATATTAACCAAAAATGGATTAAGACTTAAGTGTGAGACACGAAATTCCAAAAATAAAACATAGGACCAAATTTCCTTGACATGGGTCTTAGGGATCATTTTTTTGCTACAACATCTCATGCAAAAGCAACAAAGTCAAAAATAACTAATGTAGTATGACTACACTAAAAATCTTTTGCACTCTACAGAAACTATCCACAAAGTGAAAAGACTACCTACAAACTGGTAAAAAAGCATTTATAAACCATTTATCTTCTAAGGGATCACTATACAAAACATAACTCATGAAATTCAATAGCAAAAACCAAATAAGTCCATTAAGAAATGGCAAAGAGGGGCAGCCCGGGTGGCTCAGCGGTTTAGTGCCACCTTCGGTCCAGGGGGTGATCCTGGAGACCCGGGATCAAGTCCCACATCGGGCTCCCTGCGTGGAGCCTGCTTCTCCCTTTGCCTGTGTCTCTGCCTCTCTCTCTGTCTCTCTCACGAGTAAATAAATAATTAAAAAAAAAAAAAAGAAATGGCAAAGAACATGCATAGACATTTCTCCTAAGAAGATATATAAAGGGTCAACAAGCACATGGGAAAAGACATTCAACAGGGATGCCTGGGTGGCTCAGGGGTTAAGGGTCAGCCCTTGGCTCAGGGCATGATCCCAGGATCCTGGGAATCAGTCCCACATTAGGCTCCCTGCAGGGAGCCTGCTTCTGTCTCTGCCTCTGTGTGTCTCTTATGAATAAAAAATAAAATCTTAAAAAAAAGACATTCGACATCACTAGTCATTAGGGAAATGCAAATTAAAGCTACAATATCCCTTCACACCTGTTAGAATTGCTACTATGCAATTGATAAATTATCGAACCCTGCATCTGCAGCTAAGTATGTACTACATGTTGGCTAATTCAATTTAATTTTTTAAAAAAGAAAAAGGGTTGCCTACATGAAGCAAAAAAAGAAAAAGAGTGGGTTCTACCAAAAGAGAACAATTATTGGCATGGCTGTAGAGGAAAGGGAATCCTTGCTGATAGGATTGTAAATTCATGCATCCAATATGGAAAACAGCATGGAGAATCCTAAAAAAAAAAAAAAAAAAAGATCTAGTTAGGATCTAGCAATTCCACCTCTGAGAATATACTGAAGGAAACAAAAACACTAATGCAAAAAGATACCTGCACCCGCATTGTCACAGCAGCAGTATTTACAAAAGCCAAGACATGGAAACAACCTAAGTGTCCATCAGTAAGTTAATGAATAAAGAAGTAGTGGTATGCATACACAGATACACACTTCTCTTCTGAATAGCTCCTACAGTGTTTGGCTTTGTTAGCAGACAGCACAAGTCAGATACCACAAAACACAGCGTGTAGGAAGCTTCTCCTTTTGGTTCCAGTGCACTTATTGGTTTTCCTTTCCTTTCCTTTTTTTTTTGTTTTTTTGTTTTTTTGTTTTTTTTTTTTTTTGGCTTGTTTGCTTTGGCCCTGTGACTGCTAGCAATTTAAAGCAACCCAGTTACAGTCCTCCTTCAGTGAGTTTTACAGGCATCCTGATGAATAAATTCTCCCTTTCCCTACCAGCTACTAACCAAATCTAGGTCACAATATCCCGGCAAATTTTTCTACCTTCCAATGGGTCCCAGTAACACACCCCTCTCCAATAAAGTCTAAAACTCATTTTTTGGATGTGTGGGGGGGGTGCTCTCATCCAAAATGATGCCTCCCTGGACTGTCTGTCTCAGAACTAGAAGTAGTAAGTTGCCCCTCACATCTGTCATTCCTCTCTTCCTATTGTTCTTTTGTTTCTCGTTGTACATAACTACTCTTTAAAATTACATAGTTATTCTTTTTATTACATTTTCCTTGTTCACATTTCTAGTGTGGTTTCTGTCTCCTGAATGGACACAAACTGTTAAGAAAGTCTATAAAATGAGGCTAGTAATAGTGACTCCTTAGATTGGTTTTCATGATTATAGGAGTTATATGGATAAAGTTCTTTTTTGATAAGATTTCATTTATTTATTTATTCATGAGAGACATACAGAGAGAGAGGCAGGGACACAGGCAGAGGGAGAAGCAGGCTCCATGCAGGAAGCCCGATGGGGACTCGATCCCAGGACTCCAGGATCATGCCCTATGCCGAAGGCAGGCTCTAAACTGCTGAGCTACCCAGGCATCCCTAGATAAAGTTCTTAAACCATGTAGATTGGTAATAGTCTTTATCTATTCAGAGACAGGTATACAACTGGTAATCCCTGTCAAAACTTTCAATAGATAATTCTTGTAACAAAAACAAAAAAATTTAAGAAATTCCTGCTGAGAAATTATCTACCTTCTTTTTTTAAAAAAAAATTATCTACCTTCTAAAGAACACATTCTCCAATCCTTAGAGTTGTAACAACACCTTGTTTAGACCTCTATTCTAATTACAGTACAACCCTACTATATACAAACTATTTCTTACCCAAAGGACTCAGCTTCTTGAGGAAAATCATCACATTTTATTATTTACTGAATCTCTTGGTATAGTATAGATGCTCATGTAGGTTTGTGATGAGTCAGAGTACAGCTACCTTGCCAACATATCACAACCCAACAATGTCCCTGATTTTTCTCAAGTCTCTTTTTAAAATATTTTATTAGTCATGACAGAGGAGATAGAGAAAGGCAGAGAGAGAGGAGGAAGTAGAAGCAGGCTCAATGTGGGGCTCGATCCCAGGACCCTGGGATCACGACCCAAGCCGAAGGCAGATGCCTCTAAAACAACTGAACTACCCAGGCACCCTTTTTCTCATCGCTCTGATCTACATTCTGCATGGATTGTCTGAAAGAGTCTTCAATAGTATGCTCCACCAAACTTCATAAAAATAACCATGCCCCTATATTATCTTTACTCAAAACTACTTGAGTTTCATTTCAGGTATCGGTAGTAGATCAATAAAATCTGATATTCCTATAACCTTCCCTCTTGCCTGACTTAAGATCCTTCAACAGGAATTAAATAATTTTGCAAAACATGGTGCCACCAACCCCATCCCCTCCTTTTCCTTAGTAATTTTCAAGGGACAGTAGGATAACTTAGAGTCATATAAGTATAATGCAGAAAGAACGGATGCACTGCCTTCAGAAAGGAAAAACTTAAAAGAGACCTTCAAAGATTTGTAACATACAACCAAGCGAGATCTATAGTTTTATGACAACGTATTTATTGGGTACACTATAGTTTGAAAGAATATTCTTCAGTATTATATAGTCTTCTGCCATTAATTTTACTTGAATGGCAACTTGTTTAGAGTAAGAAGCTAGCATTCTTATATATACGAAAAAATTAGTAAAGGAATTTTTATACTATACCCTTGTTCTTGTCTTTTGAGTTCTATCTTGCATTTATTTCAAATTCTACACTCCAACACAGCAAACCAAAAGTTAAAGAGGGTTTCTTTTTTTGCTACTGTTTTAAAGCTAATCTGGTTTGCTTTCAACTGCAAGTCATTTTCGTTTTATAAAGGTCTCCATTCTGGCTGACTTCATTAAATATTCACTTGAGTAGTGTGCACTTTACATTCAGAGAGTAAATATGACAGTATTCCCCTCTTGTCTCTGGTTTTGTTCTCTGTGGTTTCACAGTTACCCAAGGTCAACCGCACTGCAGGAAGCAGATGATCTTTTTTCCGATGTATGGTCAAAAGGTCAATAGTAGGTTGCCTTTTGTTTTGTTGATTGTTTCCTTTGCTGTGCAAAACCTTTTTATTTTCGTATAGTCCCAATACTTTATTTTTGCTTTTATCTCCCTTGTCTCAGAAGACATATCTAGAAAAATGTTTTGGCTTATGTCAGAGACGTAAGAAAGCCCTGTCGTTTCTAGGATTTTTTATGGTTTCAGGTCTCACTTTATGTCTTTAATTCATTTTGAGTTTATTTTTATGTATGGTATAAGAAAGTGGTCCAGTTTCATTTGTTTACATGTCGCTGACCAATTTCCCAGTTTCCTTTGTTGAAGAGACTTTTTCCAACTGGATACTCTTGCCTCTTTTATTGAAGATTAATTGATCACATAGTTGTAGTTTTATTTCTGCGTTTTCTATTGGTCATTGGTCACTGCGTCTATTTTTGTGCCAGTTACCATACGGTTTTGACTCCTAGAGCTTTGTAAAGAACTTGAAGTCCAGAATTGTGATACTTTCAGCTTTTGTTTTAAAAATTGCTTTGGGGATCCCTGGGTGGCGAAGCGGTTTGGCGCCTGCCTTTGGCCCAGGGCGCGATCCTGAAGACCCGGGATCGAATCCCACGTCGGGCTCCCGGTGCATGGAGCCTGCTTCTCCCTCTGCCTGTGTCTCGGCCTCTCTCTCTCTTCTGTGACTATCATAAATGAATTAAAAAAAAAATTTAAAAAAAAATAAAATAAAAATTGCTTTGACCATTTGGAGTCTTTTGTGGTTCCATATATATTTTATAATTTTTTTTATTTCTATGAAAAAACGCTCTTGGCATTTTCATAGGGACTGTATTAAATCTGTAGATTGTTGTGGATAGTATAGATATTTCAAAAATTTGTTTCTTCCAATCCATGGGCAAAGAATATTTTTCCCTTTATTTGTGTTGTATTCAATTTCTTTCACCAGTGTTTTATAGTTTTGAGAGGGACAGGTCCTTCAACGTTTGGTTAAGCTTTTTCCCTGGTATCTTATTATATTAGGTGC
>NW_023330166.1:0-23491 GCF_011100685.1 Canis lupus familiaris
AACTTATGACAGTGGTTGCTTTGTGAAGACAAATTATAAGAATGTGACTCAAGAACTTTACCTCTATTATTGTGACTTAAAAAGTTTTGCAAAATGGCAGTTATTAATTTAAAATAACAGGAATTAGGTAAGTTTCATATAATTCCTTATACTTTTCTGTATTTTAATTTTTTTCCTAAAAATTCCATCAAGCATAAAAAAAACACTGTAATTTCAGTCATTAGATCAAAATAGTAATGTCCTGCATCTCCTCTAAATCTATGGAATAATAGAGTTATGTTCTAGTAATAATGACAATAGTTCACATTCTCTCTGATGGCCGAATACTTCCTGTCACATGACATAACTGGGTCAGCCAAAAGTAACCCACATTTCATTTCAGAAAGCATAAACAGAATTACTACAAGAGTGTTCAAGTTGTAGACTGCTTAAGGAAGGTAACACTCATGGTCATTTCCTTTAGAGCTGTGTCAGGCCTTTAGTGAAGGAAGTGACACAATGTGCTCAATCACTAAAGTCAAATAGTGACTTACCTGAAGGAAACATTACAAAAGCTACATCCTGAAAATAATGCTTTTTCCTTCTCCTTCCCGAGAAATAAATTAAGTCATCAGAATGAAGTATTATATAATAATACATACCTGATACATTTCTAGCAAGAAAAGAATCTATGTTAGACTCCTCCTGTTCCATCTTACTTTAATATTTATCTTGAAGTGATATAAAACTTCCAAGAATAAAGTGAAAAACTGACATACACATACATACATAGCTCACCCCAGCCTACTCTTTGAAATAAGCTCAGTGTTAATCATCAGTCATACATATTTCACATAACTCATATGTTCATGAAGAATTTAATACTTACTAAAAGTCTTACAGATGTCAGAAACAGCTTTGAAGACTCTATCAGAGAAATTCACTTTCACCTTCACATACTTCATGTTGGGAAGCTGTAGGCGAAGCAGTTTGTGCTGGGGGGTGAACTGAAGCTTAGCATCTGCCTGAATGCCATACTTATCCAAGGTCCAATGTGTTTTAAGAAGCCAAGTTCTCTTCTTTTCCCACCAGAGAGCATGCATCAGACCAATCTTTTTTACATCTATAAAAACACAAGCAATACACAAAACATTTACAAACACTTAAAATCACTAGATTACTTCGAAAGAAATTATATGATAACTAAATTGGATATTTAATATAAGCAACTAATTAAATATTGTCTTTTATGTGATGAGTATAAAGAAATACTAAAGAGCAGAGAAAACATTCTGTGCCCTTGAAAGCCCACATGAGGTAGCTGACGCAGAATTATTAGAACACTAATAATGCTTATACCAGGTACAATATGGGACCCAGGGATGAAGAGGGTCCTGAGACTGAGCCTGGGACTCCAAGGATTCCCTTTTCCTTGGTTCCTCCACCCCCGCCCTACCCGCTCTGTGCACAATTCTGTCTCAAATAAACAAATTTTAAAACAAAACAAAAAAAGAAACAAAGCCTTCCAGGGAAAGAAAAAAAAAAAAAAAAAACCCTGGAAAATAACATTTTTGGAAACAAAAACTACTCTCATGATTCTGATAAAAAGATCATTTTATATAAGTTTAAAAGCCTTGGTCAACTTTAAAAAAAAAAGAGCTTAAAAGCATATACTTTTTTTTTTTTAACACAACTTGTATACCTGAAAGCTCACACAGTAAAAAATAAAATTTCCACATCATGTGCCTAGAAACAACCTTCTTCAATGGTGAAACTTAAATCACATGACTGAATTTCTCATTGTGGAAGAAACACAAATGGAAAAAGTCTTCAATTAAATCCCCAGACATTAAAAAAAATTAATCAGTAAGTAATGGGAGAATTGTAGTTACTTCTGACTACATTGCCACTTTGAAATTTTAATATTTGTTTTGGAAAAACCCAGTCAATTATGTCAATTGAAGTTTAATTGTATTAATATATATAATTCCTATTTTATAACTACTCACTTAATTTGTGAGACACACTGTATGTATTACCCTGCATCTTTTTTTTTTTTTTTTAAAGATTTCATTTATTTATTCATGAGAGACCCACAGAGAGAGAGAGAGAGGCAGAGACCAGGCAGAGGGAGAAGCAGGGCCCCACGCAGCAGGGAACCTGATGTGGGACTCGATCCCAGGTCTCTAGAATCACACCTGGGGCTGAAGGCGGCGCCAAACCGCTGAGCCACCTGGGCTGCCCAGTACCCTGCATCTTAAATTATTTTCCAGCACAGAATTTGTCAATTAACTTTAAATACTGAAAATCTTATCTAACATTAAAAACCACCAAGGTTGGAACCTTTTCATTTATTGAGGTAAATGGTCACACACATTATATAAAGGGTTTACTTTTCACGAAGAGAGAACCCAAAACAGGAAAAGATAACTGCAAAGAATGAACCAATTTGAGTAAGTCTGAGCTGAACTGAATTAATGGTAGGTAGGCATATATTACTTTCCTCCCCATACCTCAGTCCATTCACTCTTCTGTCCTCTGTGCCAATGTCAACCACTAAGGAAGACCTATCTCCCCAGTGGGGGGAAAAGGGAAGAAAAAGCTGTATCCCTCCTCCTCCTCTGTAAACACTGATATATCATTGGATTCCCCCAAAAGGCAAACCTGAGATGAGAACTTTGAAGGGAAGCACACTTTGAAGGGAATAGGAAGTGAGACGGTTACAGAGAAGTGTATTAAGGGTTCACTGACTACTGTGTATAACTGGGAGTTCAGTCCTGCTAAAGACCCCCCTGAGGAATTATGTAGAAGATGCCTAAGACTTGTCCCACCTAAGGAAACATAAGGTGAGGTATCTATCTACTTCCTTGGTTGCTCCCAAGGCCATTAAATTCCTACTACTTTCTGCTGTCAATGCATATAGCTGGCCACCCTTCACTCAGGCAGACCCACAAAGCCCCAAATATTTGTATCAGGACTTTTACAGAAAAACTTCATGGGTCTCTGATGAATGAAAAATCTCAACTTTCCATCAATTAGGTTTTGAACTCTAAACTCAGAAACAGCTAACTCTCCTGATCTTCCTCTAAAAATCTGACCCTCCCTATCAATTCCACCTCCTTCCTCACAACAAAGGAGCAGCCCACCTGCATCCAGCAAGAATAAACAGGGAATGTTATGTTTCAAAATCATCACTGATAATTCTGAAGAACTACAGGAAACAGAGTGAAAATGAGAGATACATAAATTAATGTGGGAGTGGAAATAAAAGTCCGAGTAGCAATGGTTAGGCAGTGAGGAAGTAGTGATAAGGAATACAGAGAACTTTTCCTGAGTACTTTGTTACAGGAGGAGCACAATAATAGGATGGCAGATGGACAGAAAGTGGAAAGCAAATCCAAGGAGTATTTTTAGGGTTTTTTTTTCCATTTTTTTAAAAGATTTTATTTATTTATTCATGAGAGACAGAGAGAGAGACAGAGACACAGGCAGAGGGAGAAGCAGGCTCCATGCAGGGAGCCTGATGGGGGACTTGACCCTGGGTCTCCAGGATCAGGCCCTGGGCTGAAGGCGGCGCTAAACCGCTGAGCCACCAGCGCTGCCCTAGGTTTGTTTTAAAGAAGAGAAAGTTGAGGCAGCCTGATGGCTCAGAGGTTTAGCGCCGCCTTCAGTCCACGGCCTGATTACGAGACCTGGGATTGAGTCCCAGGTCAGGCCCCCCAGAGGGAGCCCGCTTTTCCCTCTGCCTGTGTCTCTGCCTCTCTCTGTGTGTCTCTCATGAAGAAGAAGAAAGAAGAAGAAAACAAAGAAGTTATTACAAGATCATTTTTAAAAGAATTACATTTTTTAAAAAGATTTATTTTAGAGAGACAGCATAAGTAGGGGGGAGAGGCAAGAGGGGGAGTAGCCAAGGAGGAGAGAGGGGAAATAGACTCCTCACTGAGTGGGGCACCCCATGCAGAAATCAGAGCTCGTGACCTGAGCCAAAACCAAGAGTTGGACGCTTAACCGACTGAGCCTCCCAGGTGCCCCTACAATGTCATTTTTTTTTTTAATAGGCTCCATGCCCAGCCTGAACTCTCCAACCTGAGATCAAGAGCCTAGCTGAGATCAAATCCAATGCCTAACCAATCGAGCCACCCAAGTGCTCCTTTAAAAAGTGATTGGAATGATAATATAAAACTCAAAACGCATTTACAATTACCATTTCTTAATTTGCTCTTCAGCACAGTCATTGTGTCTGTTTCACCTCAAAACTTTTTAGAAACTTGATTAAGCTCTCTTAAATACACAAAATAATGTTTTCTCACCTTCTAGAAAATCTTCTTTGCTGCTGGCTTTGTATAACACTATGTATCCTACTTCAAAACTAGTAATACCTTCACCTCAAGTACCATAACTGGCTTCACCCAGAATATCACAAGAATATAGCTGTTCTATTCAGAAGCAGCAAAAATGAATTTTATACACTGATAAAAATCCTGAGAAAAACGATGATCTACCAATTGAGAATCACTCAACAAGGCAAGTGTAAGAGCCAATTGTACATCAAAAATACTTAACAAATTTTGTATGTATGTGTAAAGCAGTATATCTTAATGCAGTAACTCTTGAAAGTACTTAGGTTATCTAGTATGCTACAGCACAGCTTGTCTCCACAGTAATAAGTTAAACTATACTATGTCAACTGTAACTGATATAAACACAATGTGCACAGGAGATTTCAAATATCAAGATATATATTTATATATTCCTCCAATCAAAGACTGAGTAGAAGCATAAAAACTTTGATTTTAAAAGTAAAATGGTCATCTATAAAATCACTACAAATAAATAATGAAAAGCAAATGAAAATGCTGGTGATTCATAAAATAATGGCTTATTTTCCTTATGTGGCATTGCAATTTATAAAGAAAGTTATTGAAGTTCCCTACATGTACATAATGAAACTTTAGAACAACTTTCCATGTATTTTACTCCCACATCAAAATCTGAAACCCGCACCTGTTCTAATAAACATTTCTAATTTTTTAGAATGGCAGCCTTAGTGTTTCAAACATAGCATTAGACAACTAAATGCAACACACACACTCACACATAAGAATAATCAGCCTGGGGCACCTGGGTGACTCAGTCAATTAAGTGACTGACTCTTGATTTTGGCTCAGGTCATGACTTCACGGTTGTGAGATGGAGCCCCACGCCAGGCTCTCACGGGTTGTGGAGGCTGCTTAAGATTGCTTAAGATTCTCTCCATACCCTCACTCTCAAAACAAAAACAAAAACAAACAACAACAACAACAAAACCATCAGCCTGGCACTTGCCATGGTAGGAGTTAGCAAGCATCACCATAAGGGGGACTTGTTTCATCAGCATTATAAAACCATTCAAGGGGTAGATCATGCTCAACAATATGTTCTAGTAGTCAATTTTTCCAAAGTTAATTTTCAGTTATGCTCCAGGTATAGTGTAACCACCTTCTTTTATTTGGTATATTGTGACTTTAAAATATTTTATCTAGATTTTAAGAGGCAACACACTATAAATACAAACCTCAGAAAGAAAATCTAAGGGGGGAATACTATAAAGTCATTTTCTCTCTTGCAGTAGAAAAGACATTTCTTTCTTTATTCATAAATCTAGCCTTTTTCAGAAGTCAAGAACTATTTAGATTATGGTTCCATAAAACCAATAAAGGTCATCTATAATACTTTTAGTAATATACGTCAATTTTTCAAAAACACTTGCCAGCACTGAGTAATGTATAGAATTATTGAATCACTATATTATATGCCTAAAACTACCACTGTTTGTTAATTATACTAGAATTTATAAACTTTTAAAATTAACTTAAAAAAATTTTGCTAGAATTCTGGAAAGAATTATTGCTGTGTTCCTCCCTTATTTAATAGATCCAATCATGCTGTGCTCTGTTCCACATAAAAGTAACACTATCTGACACTCAAATTTACATCATTAAAATTGCAAATGGCTAAAAACATTAACTGAATCAATAAAAATCTCTCTTGACTAACAGAATGCTCTTCAAATTCAAGAAGTAGTTGAGTATTTAACCTACAAAGACACCATTTGTGTATTCTAAGGAACAAACTTAAGGGTTTCATTATTGTGAGGCTGAGTATACAAACATTGCTTATTCTACCAAATGGCCTTTGGAGCATTCACCTGCTCCATGACTCCAGGAGTCACAAAAAAAAATCAAGTATTTCAAAAAGCTTTCTGCTAGGGAAAATACTATGTCCCTCTTTTTGCAATGATAGCTTCCTTACACTCTAGAAAATATAAGCACAGAGAAAGGGGATACACTATTAATACTCTATTTAATCTTTTCCTATTAGGGCCACAATTCCTTCTTAACTATTTTATTATGCAATTCTAAAATGTAATTATTTACTTTCATTTTTAAAAAATTTTAATTGTTGGGAAACCCCGGTGGCGCAGTGGTTTAGCACTGCCTGCAGCCCGGGGTGTGATCCTGGAGACCCAGGATCGAGTCCCACATCGGGCTTCCTGCATGGAGCCTGCTTCTCTCTCTGCCTGTGTCTCTGCCTCTCTTTCGCTCTCTCTGAATAAATAAATAAATCTTAAAAAAAATTTTTTAATTGTTTTAAAAAGTAAAAAATGACAAATAGAAAGTTAACCAAATTAACTTATTTTTAAGTACCACATTTCAAAAATAAGTAACTTATTAGTAACAATTTGAAACAAATAGGAAACAAAATGTTACTTTTAAGTGGCTTAGATTTCTGTTGCATATTTAAGAAATAATATTCAGGAAGGAAGGAAATACAAAATTTGTTTAGCATTCTCATAACTTCATAAACCAGAAGCAAAGTTTACATTAGATAATCTCTGGTAAGTCAACATTTTGTATTAAATTATAAGTACACAGATGCTTTCTGGGCACATGCCTTATTTTTTAGTAATATTTTTCTGTTGTGCTAATATACAGTTTGTCCTGTTCCGTTTTATTTTAGCATCCTCTTTAAAACTCCAAATTAGGGTAGTGTTAACTATTGCATGTCAAGAATTCACCCTGTCTTTAATGATGGCAAAAACTCTTCAATCCTAGTAAGCTATTAACAAAGCTACTAAGCAACTGGTTCTGACACCACTGCGAACTAGCCATGCAAACTGACCAGACCAGATATCATAGGCCAGTGTCCTCTTGACCTCCAAAATAAGACTTTAGAACTCCATCACACCATTTACTTATTCCACCTAGTTACTCATCTACCAAACTCAGATTTTCCCTCATTCATTTCACAACTAGATTGAAACAATCACAGGCACACTTCCTTTTATCATGCTTTGCAGATACTCTGTTTTTTTGTTGTAACAAACTAAAGGTTGTGGCAGCCTTTGTACCTGCATGGGTCTCTGCCTTTGTCTTATAATAAAAGAAGTATCTATTTATCTCAAACCAATCCTGTTAACTATGCTCTGCTGCCCTACTCACCTTCTAGGAACCATACACTTCTTACACTGGCTCCCTAGGTATCTCATCCATTACCGCGGCTTTAAATGTCATCTATACATTTTATCTACAGTCCAAACTTCTGCTTAGAGTACCAGCTTATACATCCTACTGCCTATCTCATTTCTCCATCTAGATGTCTCACAGGCATCTCAAACTTCATATATCCAAAACTTAACCCAATTTTCTCTTATCTCTACTATTACTAAATAGCACTAACCATCAACCCAGTTGCTCAAACCAGATTCTAGAAGTAATAGATCCTTCTTTTCCCACCATTCCCCACATTTATCAGCAATCCTTTCAGTTTAACTTCCAAAATCTCCAATTTCCACTAGCATGAACCCATTTGTTTAGGTCACTAGCATCTCTTCCACTGATTACTGCAATAGCCTGACTAGCCTCCTGATTCCATTCAGCACCTTCCACACAACATCCAAGGTGATCCACTTAACACTCATGTCATTCTCCTGATGAAAATAACAGCTTCTAAATGCACTCAAAATCCAAATACCTTATCGTAGTCTACAAAGGCCCACACACTATGGCCCATCTACTCCTCTGAATTTATTTTATGCTACTCTTCCGTCTGCTTCAACCACACTTTCCTTCTTTTCTCCAAGAACTAATAAGTAAGCTCTATCTTGCCTCAGTGGCTTTGCACACACTATTCCATTCTGAATGCAAATTCTCTTATCTTTCTCAAATTTTAGTTTAAATTTCATATTCCCAGAGAAGTCGTTTTTAGCCACCCTAAGATAAACCTTCCAATTGACCTATGTCCCTCTGTTATTCTCTATTTCAGTACACTGTGATATTGATGATCAAAATTTGCATTCATTGTTTGTTGTTCATGGGAGGAGTGTCTTTCTTCCCAATTAGACTATATACTCTAAAACAAAAACACTGTCTATTTCAGTCACCACTATATTACTACACCTAGCACGATGCCTGGCATACAATACCTGAAAAATGAATAAATCCTCATATTGAAAAATTTAACGATCCTTCATTACTACCCCAAGAATGTATTGCCCCAACAGGCAAAGTATCCTTAAAACATCAAGAAAAATAATATGTAAATTAATTTTAAAAATCCACTTTGTCTTCAACTTCAGAAGTAAAACATGCTTCTATAACAACCAGAAGCACAACAGAGATTTCCCCTAGATGTGGAGAAATCAAACTGAATTGACTTCCTCTTCTTGCTCACATCTTCTAAAAAGGATGAATTACTTTGTCGAAGGCAATCCCTTTTATGCAAAATGATTATATTCCAAAAATTCATTTTTTGGTTTGAAAGTTCAGATTTGCCACAAAGAAATATCATAAACAACAGTTAGGTTCCAAATCAGACTGCTGCCCAAATCTAAAATGACCCAAAGCATATTACTAACAATATTATATCACACTAAACAGGTATCACAAGGTTTTTTGGAAAATATATGGTCAGTGCTTCAACACAAGATGTAAGGAAAACTGCTAGCAATAGCACCTGCAGAGTGTGGGTTAGAGAGGGAAGAACGAGAACACGGTTATTAAGTTGTAAGGGAGACAAGGGCTTCCGTCTAACTAACGGCACTGGGCATCTCCCTAGTCCTCTTTCCGCAACTCCAGGAACTAACCTACCTTCTTCCTCTTTCCCAGCTGTAATGTACTGTGTTAAGGCAACGTTTCTTACATTTACTAAGCTACCGACAGTAGAAGCTTTTGTTTCTGCTTTCCTCTCTATTTGCTAAAACAAATACACAACTCTTCTAATGTTTCTAATGAGATGTCATTGCCAATAATGTGTAAAGACAAGATCTACAAGTAAAATTAATGCTTAAATAGGTTTATTGGTTTAAAAATGATATCTATGATGTTATCTCTAATATTTATTGAAATTTAAGGACAGCAGATCTTTTTTTTTTTTTTTTTTTTTTTTTTTTTTAAGGATAGCAGATCTTAATTTCACCATTCAATCACATATTCTTTTGTCCTGAAGAACTCCTTACTCTCACCCCTTTAGGTCTCCTTCCTCTCAAACTTTTAATTTCAGAGGTAAGGATGCTGAAGATCCTCTTCCCTTAATTTTAGGTGTGCCTTCTTGTTCTGGTCTCTTTAATTACTCAGATCTTCAAAAAGGGAAAGGGGAAGTAAAATGAAGACTGTTATTCTTCAGGTACACAATCAATAAATTAATCCATAAACATTTTCCAAGTACCTACCATTTGCCACACTACACTTGGCCACTGGAATATAAAATTAGCAAGTAAGAACTCCCATCCAAGAGACATACATAGTCCAAGTAAGGGACACAGACAAGTAAAATGAGCTAAAAAGATAAAAGAACAAAATGCTACAGAAGCAACCAACTTTAATGTCAAAGAGGAATGAGGTTCTAAAGATGATGTTCTACCCATCTTATGAGATGTGGGACTTCCAACATGTGCTAAGAGGAACAACCCTATAAACAATGGAGTCTCCAAATCAGATTGTGATGGAATTATGGAGAATGAATTAGGAAGAGTCTGGCAACAAGACATTTACTGCAATACTCTGGAAGCAGGACCTGACCTCAGGAAGAAGCTAAAGAAAAAGAGCCAAATATGAGAAACATGTCTAAGAATCACAGGTCTTAACAAGATTGACTATCGATGAGAAAAGATAGCTGGCTGCTTCTCCCCCTGCCTATGTCTCCGCCTCTCTCTCTGTGTGTCTCTCATGAATAAATAAATAAAATTTAAAAAAAAGAAAGAAAGAAAAGACAGCTGGAAGGCGAAGAGAAAAGCTAGAAAGCTCCTAGCTTGAGAATTAAACGGACAGTGACAAAAGCACTAAGATTTGTTTATTTAACATTAAATATATGCCAGGAGCACTTAATACACTATCATTTAATTCTCCCAAAAATCCCAAGTAGAGAGGTAGTTCCGGTTCCGGTGCGGGGACTTTCGTTCCTGGTGTTCAGTTGTCGCAGTTGGTGGGTAGTAACTGAGCCAAGATGCTGCGGAATCTGCTGACTCTTCGCCAGATTGCCCAGACGACCATAAGTACTGTTTCACGCAGGCAGTTTGAAAATAAAGTTCCAGAGAAACAAAAGCTATTTCAGGAGGATAATGGAATACCAGTGCATCTAAAGGATGGAGTAGCTGATGCCCTCCTGTATAGAGCCACTATGATGCTTACAGTTGGTGGAACAGCATATGCCATTATTAGCTAGCTGTGGCTTCTTTTCCCAAGAAGCAAGATTGACTTCAGTTCATCTCAGCAGGCAGTTGGTTCAGTTTCATTCAGCTCTCTATGGACCAGTAATTGATAAACTCAATATTTATTGACTTATACTAACTGCCACCAATAAAGCAGTCTTTACCATGAAAAAAAAAAAATCCCAAGTAATAAATACTGTTTAATCCTTGTTTCGGGAGATGAGAAAACCAAAGGACAGAGGAATTATATAACCTGGCCCAAGGTAAAAAAAAAAACAAAACAAAAAAAAGGCTAGCATATACAGAAGTGAGATTTTGAATCCAGATTAGTGTGACTTCCAAACTGGCATTTTTGGGATACCTGGATGGCTCAGCAGATGAGCTTCTGCCTCCAGCTCAGGGTGTGATCCTGATGTCTGGGATCAAGTCCCAGATTTAAACTCTCCTGTTTCAACAATCTCCAAGAAATACTAATTTAAAAACGCAAGACACAGAATGTTGTACATCATGAGCTCCCATCCCAATTGTGGGGGAAAAAAGGGGAGGATAACACACTAAAACCTATGCTCATATGTGCATAAAATATCTTTGTAAGGAAATATAAGAAACCTGTAGCAGGGTTGCCTCTGGGAGAGAAGATCAGGTGTCTGGGGTTGGGAGGTTTACCTCTTTTTCTACTCTAAGCCCTTTGATATTGTTCTAATTTCTACCATGCACTCCATGACTTTTTTTTTTTTTTTTTTAAGGCTGGAAACAAAATAAGACAAAATGGTAATGGTTGCTAGTTTGGGGTGGAAGGAATGTGGTTTTATTGTATTGGTTGCAATTTTTCTGTAGTTTTAAAAATGAAAGTTGCAGGGGCAGCCCAGGTGGCTCAGTGGTTTAGCATGGTATTCAGCCCAGGGCATGATCCTGGAGATCCGGAATCAAGTCTTGCATCAGGCTCCATGCCTGCTTCTCCCTCTGCCTATGCCTCTGCCTTTCTATGTGTCTCTCATGAATAAATAAATAAAATCTTAAAAAAAAAAAAAAGAATTAGCATTTTTTTTTATTTTAAAGATTTTATTTTTTATTTGAGAGAGCACAAGTGATGGGAAGGGCAGAGAGAGAGAGAGAGAAAGAGAAGCAGATTCCCTGTTGAGCATGGAGACCAACATGTGGCTCGATATGAGGACCCCGAGATCATGACCAGAGCCAAAGGCAGATGCTTAACTGATTGAGCCACCCAGGCACCCTTGAAGTGACATTCTTTTTTTTTTTTTTTTAAGTTTTTATTTTAAACACCTAGTGCTCATCACAAATGTACTCCTTAATCCTCTTTACCTATTTCACCCACTCCACACCCACCTCCCCTCTGGCAACCATCAGTTTGTTCCCTAGAGTTAAGTCTGTTTCTTGAATTGTCTTTCTTTTCCCCCATTGCTCATTTGTTTTGTTTCTTAAATTCCACATGAATGAAATTATATGGTATTTGTCTTTCTCTGACTTATTTCACTCAGCATTATAGTCTCTAGATCCATCTATGTTGTTGCAAATGTCAAGATTTTTTATGCTTTTTTACAGCTGAATATTATTACATTGTGTGTAATATATACACACATATATATATCTCACATCTTCTTTATACATCCATCAATCCATCAATTGATAGACACTTGGGCTGCTTCCATATCCTGGCTCTTGTAAATAGTACTGCTATAAACACAGGGATGCATACATCCCTCTGAATTCATGTTTTTGTATTCTTTGGGTAAATAGTGACATTCTTAAATACCACTCCATTAACCAAGATAAAGTTATTCAGAAGAGAAGCAGGTTTGGATATGTTAAATTGAGGACAAAGGACTAATGTTAAGATTCATTCACATTTCACAGTAAAATCCTGATGACCATCCTACACATTTTATATAAGAAATATGTATTAGGAGTAAGATAGAGTAGACATCTACAGGGAGATAAAGAAATTATTACATACAGTGCAGGGGTGCCTAGGTGGCAGAGTTGCTTAAGCAGCCAACTCTTAGTATCAGCTCAGGTTGTGATCTCAGGGTCTTGAGACCCATGTTGGCTCTGCACTCAGTGCAGAGTCTGCTTAAGACTCTTTCTCCCTCTCCCTTTGCCCCTCCTTCTGCATGCTCGCTCTCTCTTAAAAAATATTGATAAATAAATAAACACACACACACAACCAAAACAAGAACGGGATACCTGAGTGGCTCAGTCAGCTAAGCATCTGACTTCAGCTCATGCCATGATTTCCAGGTCCTGGGATCTAGCCTGTGCTCAGCAGGGAGTCTGCTTCTCCCTCTGCTCCTCCCACCTACTCATTCTCTCTCTCTCTCTCAAATAAATAGTTTAAATTAAAAACCCTTACAGTGGAAACACCAGGTCTTGCCAGAGCGAACAATGAGAAGTGAAGTATGCTTCACTTGATGATTTTATTTCCTCCCTTCCCTTCCTTAGCACCTGCCTTTCCTGCCTCAGAGATAAGTGACCTGTACTGGTAAGAGCACTATTATGTGGTAGATCTCAAAAATTTTTGTTGTTGTTAAGGAATGTTTTAAAAGACTTATTTGAGACAGAGAGAGTGTGCACACACAAGCCACGGAAGAGGCAGAGAGAAGAGAAAAAGAAGCAGATTCCCTGCTGAGGAAGGAGCCCAATGTGGAGCTCAATCCCAGGACCCTGAGATCATGACCCGAGCTGAAGGCAGATACTTAACCGAATGAGCCACCCAGGCACCTCGATTTTTTTAAGGTAGGTTCTATGCCAAATGTGAGGCTTGAACTCACAACCCTGAGATCAAGAGTTATAAGCTCCATGAATTAAGCCAGCCAGGGTGCCCTGATTCAAGAAATATCAACGGCAAAGGGCTGCAGCAGAGAGTAATATACTGGTTAGAGTTTCAACAAATTTTCCATTAAGTCTGACTTCACCAGATCTTACTGCAACATGTTTAATCTGTTCCTTTCCCCCACCAGTATCACGTATCACAGGGATGCTATCAAGCTTCTATAAGTAGGACCTGAAAATGTTCTTAGAAATCAACCCCATCTAGGAACTCCGGGTGGCTCAGTGTTTGAGTATCTGCCTTCAGCTCAGGGTGTGATCCCGGGGTTCTGGGATCAAGTCCACATTGGGTCCCACAGGGAGCCTGCTTCTCCTCTGCGTCTCTGTGTGGTCTGTCGAGAGAGAGAGAGAGAGAGAGAGAAAGAGAGAGAGAGAGAGAAAGAGAGAGAGAGAGAGAGAGAGAGAGAGAGAGAGGGAGGGAAAGGGAAAGAAAGAGAAAGAGAGAAAGAGAAAGAGAGAAAAAGAAAAAGAAAAAGAAAAATAAAGAGAAGAAACGAAACTCAGTCTAAATTCTTCCTATAGATAAGGAAATCAGGTCCATTGGGGTTAGTGGTTTGCTTGAGCCCCAACAATTCCTCAGTGGCAGAGCTAAGATTAAAATTCAGTTCTCACGGACACCTGAAATGTTAACTGAATCGATAGTCAGCATGAAAAAAACGGGTTCACAGACTAAATTTATGTTCATTCAGCTCTGCCCAAAGTAAACATGCTTCGCAGGCACAGAAAAACCTTGTCCACCAAAGAGACTGCTATTTCATTAGGATCTCCAAGAGCTACACTGAAATACTCAAACGATTCCATTTCTTTGTTTTAATACTATCCATATACTGGAATAGCAATTTATTGATATATAATGGACCTCATCCCTACCATACACTTACCAGTTCATTACCAAGAAGCTAATCAATTCAAGATCTATACTAAGGGAGACACCTGGGTGGCTCAGTGGTTGAGCTTCTGCCTGCGGTTCAGGGCGTGATCCCAGACTCCAGGATTCATAAGGAGTCCCCCACTGGGCTCCTTACAGCCTGCTTCTCCCTCTGCCTGTGTCTCTGCCTCTCTCTCTGTGTTTCTCATGAATAAATAAATCTTTTTAAAAATATATATATATATACACACACTAAGGAAGCTAAGAAATTATTCCAGAAATTTATGAACTAGACCATGGAAACTGTAATTCAAGTGGTCTTAGGAGGTCCTGCCTAGAACCAGCCAAAACTACACAAGTCTTTCATCATCAAGTCATTCTCCCAACAACAAATGTGAATGAAGAAATATTTAAACAATGCATGTCTTTAACTGATAATAGCAACTACAAGCATACCTCATTTCATTGTGCTTCGCTTTACTGCATTTTTTATAAATTGAAAGTTTATGGTAATCTTGTGCCAAGCAAGTCTATCTGTGTCATTTTCCAACAGCATTTGCTCACTTTCTTCCTCTGTGTCACATTTTGGAAATTTTTGCATTATTTCAAACCTTCTCAGTATATTTGTTATGGTGATCAGTGAGTGACCTTTGATGTTACTATTGTATAATTATTTTGGATACCACAAACCACACCCATATGATGGCAAACTTAATTGATAAATATGGCTGGCGTGTGTTCTAACTGCTGCCTGGGCATTACCCCATCTCTCTCCCATTTCTTAGCCTCCCCTATTCCTTCAGACAAAATAATATTAAAATTAGGCCAATTAATAACTCTATTATGGCTTCTACATGTTCAAGTGAAAGGAAAAGTTGCACATCTCTCACTTTAAATCAAAAGCCTAGTGTTGAAAACTGAGATAGGCTGAAAGCTAGGCCTCTTACACCAACTTGTAACGCAGAGGAAAAGTTCTTGAAAGGAAAGGGCTAGTCCAGTGAACACAGGAATGATGAGACAACAAAACAGCTTTACTGCTAATATGAAGAAAGTTTTAATGGTCTGGACAGAAGATCAAACCAACCACAACATTCCCTAAGCCAAAACCTAATCCAGAGCAAGACCCTAACTCTTCTATTCTAAGAAGGTTGAGAGAGGTGAGGAAGCTGCTGAAAAGTCTGAAGCCAGCAGAGGCTGGTTCATGAGGTTTAGGAAAGAAGCTATTTCCACAGCATAAAGTACAAAGTGAAGCAGCAAGTGCTGATGTAGAAGCTGTAGCAAATTACGCAGGAGATCTAGCCAAGATCATTAATGAAGGTAGCTACACTAAACAAATGTAGCCAAAACAGCCTTTGTATTAAAAGATGCCTTCTACAACTGCCATAGCTAGAGAGAAGCCAATGCCTGGATTCAAAGCTTCACAGGAGGGATCTCTGGGTGGCTCAGCGGTTTAGCCCCTGCCTTTGGCCCAGGGCGCTATCCTGGAGTCCCGGGATCGAGTCCCACATCGGGCTCCCTGCATGGAGCCTGCTTCACCCTCTGCCTGTGTCTCTGCCTCTCTCCCTCTCTGTGTCTTTCATGAATAAATAAATAAAATCTTAAAAACAAAACAAAGCTTCAAAGGACAGGCAGTCTGTCTTGTTAGGGGCTAATGCAGCTGGTGACTTGAAGCTGAAGCCAATGCTTACTTGATTACTCTAAAAAATCCTAGGGCCCTTAAGAATTACTCTACTCTGCCTGTGTTCTATAAATGGAAAAACAGAGCCTGGAGGATAGCTCTCTATTTACAATGTGGTTTAATGAATATTTTAAGCCCACTGTCCTTCTGAGTTTGGGCAGACTCCCATTTTAGCCTTTGAACTTCCAGTGTCATGAAATATCTCTGAGAGTTCCTTTAAAACAATTTTTTTTGCTGGTGTTACTTTCTATGAGAATCTTCATCCTTTTTGTCACATCACTTTCCTCACGTATGTCAATAAATCTGCCTTTCACTAAATCCTTTAGGCTGCATATATATTCTCTCCAACGGCAACAAGTACCCACTGTCCCATGGTGAGCTATTTTCTTTAACTGTTCATCTATGTTTGATTCACTTCGGGTATTTTATCTTTTTGTTTCTTTGTTGCATATTTATCTTTGTTGTCCAATTTCTTCTTTCAATGATCCATTTTTATAAAACAGCTCATGAGTTTATCAGTGGGAGACAAAGAGGCAACACAGCTACACATTTTGCTACCTATGCATGAAGTGTGAAACAAATACACAAGTAACAAATCACGGACAGACTCTGAAATAAGTGACATGACTAGTCATGATGCACATCTGTTATTTACATAATGAGCTGGGGACTGAAAAATGAGAAGTTTTCACTTCATGCAATTATTCATAAAGTATGGTGGTAACTAAAATGTAAATCCTATTGTCGGATGCTACTTAACTAAACTGTGATAACTGAAATGTGTATACTCAAAAAGTGTGCAAAGCACACTTTTGGTTTCCAAAAATCTGTCTTTTATTTTTTAAGTCTTTTATTTTTTTTATTTTTTTCTTAAGATTTTATTTATTTATTCATAGAGATGCAGAGAGAGAGAGAGGCAGAGACACAGGCAGAGGGAGAAGCAGGCTCCATGCAGAGAGCCCGACGTGGGACTCGATCCAGGGTCTCCAGATCACGCCCTGGGCTGCAGGCGGCGCTAAACCGCTGCGCCACCAGGGCTGCCCTGTTACAGTCTTTTAAAAATGCTTTTTAATCTGTAAGCAAATGCTGTGTACTGCTTCAAAGTTTACATATCATTCAAACTGCCAATATATTTCAATTAAAGTACCCCATTCAGTTTTAAATTTAAAAAATTATTATTTTACATTAAGACTTCAATGACTGACTAAAGCAGATAGACCAACCAATTAAAGAAAACATTTAGAACCTAAACTGATAAAAGTAACAAATTGGTGTATCTTTGATATAGCTGTAGTGACTGAAAATTTAGGAATTCACTCATCAAAACAGTATTGGGGCACCTGGGTAGCTCAGTTGAGAGTCCCAACTCTTGATTTCACCAAGTCATGATTCAGGGTAATGAGATCAAGCCCGGGACAGGCTCCATGCTCACTGGGGAGTCTGCCTGAGTTTCTCTCTCTCCCTCTCCTTGTGCCCCTCCCCCTGCTTGCACTAACTCTTTCTAAAAAATAAATCTTAAATAAATCTTAAAAAAAAAACCCAGAATCAATTAAACTTACAAATTGCCTCTTGAAGTTATTTACAAGCCCAAGAGAATAATGTTTACAATTTCAATTTGTTACTTTATACTGAAAAATATATTAACCCAAAGTAGCTGAGAAATTTTACCAGATAACATGCATGCAATTACAGAATGCCCACAAATAAAAGATATACCAATTATTCATTTCCAGAAGGTGGATAACTTTCTATCCAATCTGGAAGGCTTACTATTGGTTCAACTTGGCTTATTTCCTACGAGATTTGACTGGGGAGTCCATGAAATACCAACATCTGACAAATTCTGAGAGTAACACCAGGGTTGAAATCACCAGTTAGTATCTGACTCTCAGAAATACTAATTGGATTTGTCTTTTAAAGGTGATGAGAGGCACCTGGGTGATGCAATCAGTTCAGTGTCCAACTCTTGGTTCCAGCTTAGGTCTAATCTCAGGGTGGTGAGATTGAGCCCCATGTTGGGCTCCACAGTTAGCAGGGAGCCTGCTTCAGATTCTCTCTCTCTTACTCTGCCCCTCCACACTGCACACACATTGTCTTTCTCTCTCTAAAATAAATAAATCTTAAAAAAAAAAAAGAGCGGGGGAAGGGTGATGGGGAACCTGGTGGCTCAGTCAGTTCAGTGTCTGCCTTCTGCTCAAGTCATGATCCTGGGGTCCTGAGATCCAGCCCTGCACCGGGCTCCCTGCTGAGTAGACTGTCTGCTTCTCTTTCTCCCTCTGCCCCCTCCCTCGCTTGTGCTCTCTCTCCCCCCATCTCAAATAAATAAATAAAATCTTAAAAAAAAAAAAGTAACTTAGAATATCTTATTGGCTTTGGCATTTTATTTTTTTTATTTAAGATTTTATGTATTTATTTCAGAGAGAGAGAGAGAGAGAGAGCGCGCGCACGAGAGAGGGTAAGGTCTGAGGGAGAAGTAGACTCTCCACTGAGTGGGGAACCCACTCGGGGCTGGACCTCAGGACTCCAGGATCATGACCGGAATCGAAAGATGAAGCCCAGTTGACTGAGCCACCCAGGTAACCTGGTTTGGCATTTTAAATTTATCTCAGAAAGTACTGATAAATCTTTTTTTTTTTTTTTTTTAAAGATTTATAGGGGATCCCTGGGTGGCGCAGCAGTTTGGCGCCTGCCTTTGGCCCAGGGCGCTATCCTGGAGACCCGGGATCGGATCCCACATCGGGCTCCCGGTGCATGGAACCTGCTTCTCCCTCTGCCTATGTCTCTGCCTCTCTCTCTCTCTCTGTGTGTGTGTGTGACTATCATTAAAAAAAAAAAAAAAAAAAATTAAAGATTTATTTATTTATTTATGATAGACATAGAGAGCCTGCATGGGCAGGCTCCATGCAAGGAGCCCGACGCAGGACTTGATCCCAGGTCTCTAAATTCACATCCTGGACTGAAGGCGGCGCTAAACCGCTGAGCCACCGGGGCTGCCCTCAGCACTTATTTCTTAAGCCTGTCATGTCACTGGCTTCCCCAAGACTGCTCTTCCATCATCATTAGACTTCTTTCAGTTCCTCAAATGGCCACCCTCTCTCCTCCACTTCTCATCCTCTCCTAACCTGTTGTTCTTTCATCCCATGCCTTTAGGCTAACATCCTCTACCACTACTGGTTAACTCCCACTCCACCTTCAACTCTCAGCTTAAAAGTTATTTCCTCCAAAAATCCTTCCCTATATACCAGGTGACATTGCCCAGCAAATACTCCAGTAGCTATTTCAATCATCATAACACTCATCACACTATAGCAATTACTTACTTAAAGATTGTCTTGTCCCTATGACTGTAAGATGAGAATAAGGAATGAGCTAATTTTGTCACTTCCTGTCTCTCCCATTCATAGTATACTGTCTAGCATTCAGGAGGTTCTCATTTACAATATTAAGTGGGTGAGTGAAGGAATAATAGAGAATATCATCTCCTCACTGACTGAACTTTTATCTTTCCTCTCTATAATCTTACTTTCTACTTCTCCAAGCTGTTATCCAATACATCATGAACAGTGCAATCACAATCTAGAATGCCTTTCTTCCTAACTTTTCACTCTGGCCCTCTTCAAATAAGACTAGTCATTGCTCATTCTTCTAAATTTCCGTCATCTTCCTATACCACTTTTTTTTTGGCACTTCACAACCAGACTATCAACTCAAAGCAATCTTCTGTTTTCATCTTGGTATGAGAAAGCTGCTCACACTTTAAGCAGAGACTATGCCCCCATTACCTAATATAAAGCTTGGCCCCTCCCTAAATGTTTGCTACTGCTACTCCTAATGTGGTCAAGTTCATGAACTACTTCTATCCCCAAAGAAGTCTCCTGCTATATACCTCTATAACCTATCAAAAATAGGGCTTGAGTATATAGAATTATTTTTATACAGGAATGTTTACACACAAATGTCCCATCTCACTCTAAAGCCTTTCTTTCATAGTCTGAGTTAAGGCATTTATTTATGCCTCAAACCCATGAGCTAAATACTTAGTAGTGAGATATTCCAGAGGTCCATTAGGATCCTCAATGAAACAATTATTATAACTAGTACTTAGTAGGTGCCAAGAACTAAGTACTTTACATATACACAATCATTTAGTCCTCACGACAAACCTATAAAGTAAATATATTATTACCCCCATTTTACTTGTAAGGAAACCAAGTCACAGCAGTGTTACATAATTTGGTTACAAGGTGACAAAGCTTATAGAGAGTGAAGCCAGTATTCAAACCCAGGCAGTCTGGCTTCAGGTAATATACTCAGAGAGTTTGGAACCATTCAACAAAACTTACAAAAGCAAAAAAATAAGAGGTTTCTGGTTAAATACTACATAAGCACAATGAAAAAAAATTAGGACTACTTCAATCTACAATTCAAGTTTACATTTTAGGTTTACACAATATTTGAAGTATAACTTAAGATAGCATTTACTGAGCTCTTACTAAGCATTCTACTAATTACCAGGGATTCTGTTAATCGTTTTAATACCATACTTAGTTCTCATATTAACTCCAAGAAACGGGTAAGTAAACTAAGGTTAAGAGAGATTAATAATCAAGTTAAATAAGATGCCACAGTCACATATAACTATAAGTAGCCATGTCTTAGACTAAGTTCTTAAACACTAACAAAGTTTACCTTTTAAAGGCATTTGCCTAAACCAGAATTTTTATTCATTGGACATACCTTCACACTAGCATAGTTTATCTATAATTCTGTATATATTGGAGCATAAAACCTATTGCTTCTAAAACATTCTTGTCATTTTTCTTATAGTATTACCAGTAGTGATGCAAGGTTAGCGCAAATAAGTTAAAAAATTCATTCCTAATATGGTAAGAGAACATTACTATCTGGCTTCTTTATAAAAGAAACTTCCTCAATCTTTTATAAAATACCATTATTTCTCTAGCTCAGTAAAAGGGGAAAAACTTACATACCACTGAAACAGTCTGGACTACAATCATCATCATTACTACATTGACTTCATATGTATTAAGTAATTTAATTCTTTAATAATATGATAAAGTTACTATTATATCCTCATTTTACAGCTGAGCAATCAGAGGCACAGACAGTTAAGTCACCCAGCACAAGGTTGTATAGCTAGAATATGGTAAAGTCAGGACTGTCACACCAGTAGGCTACCCCCCACCCTAGTCTATGCTTCACAAGAGCATTCTATCACAGCAATAGAATGCCAATACTGTGCATAAAACTGTAACCTGATAAACAGCAATCATTTGCTTTTTTCCAAGTTATTTTTAATTTCAAAAGTTATAAAATTCAAGAATTATACTAAGGAATATTAAGCTGGGAGGCACTTATCCAATAGACATCTTCATCTACCATCAATAATACTGGCACTTTATTAGATGCTTTATTCACAATTCTGAGTGTTCCATTAAGAAAAAGATGTCTAAATCATCATTACATGGATACTTTAAAATTATAATCAACCTTTAAAATATCTGATACAGTTTTTAGTTACAGCATAATATAAAAATAAGATAAATATCTGAGAAATGGATTCACTATAAATTCTAAAGCAGATTTCATCTCTGAGCTGGAGGTTGTCAGTTTCCTAACCTTGAAAATTGTATACAGGTTGCCCAAGGAAACACGGAAGGTAGCTGCTGGTCCTTATACAACTAGATAGTAGATAATCGAGTCCAAAAACATGAATCATAATAAGAAAAAATCATGAATCATGAAGAAAATCCAAATGTTAACCTTACATTTTACTCATTCACTGCTTATCATCTTTTTATATATACTAATTCACTTAGAAGAATTATTGAAAAGCAGAAGATATAGTTTTCAAAACAGTTTACCAGGTCACTCTAGGAGAGTCACTACGAATAAATAGTATTCTTAGTGAAGTACACCAGGATTTGAATGATCCTCCTATCCACAACAAGCCTTCGGTAGATATATCATCTAGTTTAACGAGTTACCACATTTGAGGGGCACCTGGGTACCTCAGTGGTTGAGTGTCTACCTTTGGCTCAGGTCGTGATCCCAGGGTCCTGGGATCGAGTTCCTCATCAGGCTCTCTGCAGGGAGCCTGCTTCCCTCTGCCTATGTCTCTGCCTCTCTCTGTGTGTCTCTCTGAATAAATAAACAACATCTTTAAAAGAGAGGAAAGAAAAAAAAGAAAAGAATGATAAGCCATAGACTAGAAGGAAATACTGCAAAACACGTATCTGATAAAGGACTTATATCTAAAATATATAAAGAATACCTAAAACTCAGTAAGAAATACAATTAAAAAAAAAACAGGCAGAAGATATGAAGACATTTCAGTAAAATGATACACAGATGGCATACACACATGTGAAAAGCTCCCCATCATTAGTCATTAAGAAAATGTGAATTATAGGGCGCCTGGGCTCAGTTGGTCAAATGTCTGCCTTCGGCTCAGGTCAGGATCCCAGGCTCCCTGCTCAGTAGGGAGTTTGCTCCTCCCCTCTCCCTCTGACACTCCCACCCTCCCTTGTGTTCTTGCAAGCACTCTTTCTCAAATAAATAAATTTTTTTAAAAAAAAATGTGAATTAAAGCCACAATGATACCCCTACATACTTATTAGACTGACTAAAATTAAAAATAAACAAAAAGACCTGACAATACCAATGCTGGGGAAGGACCCAGAGCAACTGGAACTCTCAAACTTTTTTTTTTTCAGTTCTGGTACAATACTGACAGGCATGCAAAATACCGTGGCCCTTGGAAAAGTTGACAGTTTTTTAATAAATTTTAAGCATATACTTAGGATTCTATCCAGGAATCCCACTCCTCAATAGTTACTCAAGAGAAATGAAAATATATGTTCGTGCAAATGTTCTACAGCAGCCCTATAAATAATCTCTCCAAGCTGGAAACAATACAAATGCCCTTCAACTGGTGAATGGATAATCTTGGTACACATCCATACAATGACTACACAGCAATAGAAAAAACTACTTTTACACTCATGATACATAGATCTGAATGTATTATGCTAAAAAAATTTTTTTTAGTCAAATGTACTATGCTAAGTGAAAGAAACAGACTTAAAGCTACATGCTCTGTGGTTCCATTTATAGGACATTCTAGTAAAGGCAAACTAACAGTGTTTTTCAGGATCTGGGATTAAAGGGATGACTTATTACAAAGGAACACAAGGAAACTTCCCAGAATGATGGACATCTATATCTTAATTATAGTAGTTTAACATGATGATATAAATTTGTTAAAACTCAGTACACTATACCAAGAGAATGAATGTTAATGTATGTAAATTATGTCTCAGAAAGCTAGACATTAAGAAAAAACTAATAAAAATGCAATTATGCAAATAACTTGTTACAAAGGAATATAATGAATATGAATTTGTAAACA
>NW_023330167.1:0-23705 GCF_011100685.1 Canis lupus familiaris
GCAAGTATCAGAACATCATTCCTTTTTTTTTTTTTTTTTAATCGTGACGTAAAATTCACATAGTATAAAATTCACCACTTTAAACTATACACTTCAGTGGCTCTCGGTAAATTCACAATGCTGGGCATAACCACTTCTAGTTCCAGAAAATTTTCATCACCCCCAAAAGAATCCTTTTATGTGTGTGGGGGTTTTTCTTAAATTTATTAATGAGAGGCAGAAACATAGGCAGAGGGAGAAGCAGACTCCCTACAGGGAGCCTTATGCGGGACTCCATCCCAGGAGCCTGAGATCATGACCTGAGCCAAAAGCAGACGCTCTACCACTGAGTCACTCAGGTGGCCTCCACCCCCATATATCTGTTAAGCAGTCACTCTGCATTCCCTCCTGCCCCCCAGCCCTAGGCAACCACTAATCTGCTTTCTATCTCTATGGATTTGCCTACCTGGGCATTTCATAGAAATGGGATCATGCAATATGTGGCTTTTCATGCCTGCCTCCTTGTATTTCCCTTGTTCAGTACAGTGTTTTCAAAGTTCATCCAGCTTGTAGCATATATGACTTCATTCTCTTATGGCTGAATAATATTCCATTGCATAAATACACCACATTGTGTGTATCCACTCATGACCTGATGGACATTTGGGTTTTTTCTACATTTTGGCTACTGTAAATAAAGGTGCTATAAACACTGGTGTATATGTTTTTGTCTGAACACTTGTTTTCAATTCTCTTGAATTACTGGTCATATAATTCTATGCTTAACTTTTTTTTTTTTTTTTTTTTTTTAAACAGAGAGAGCGAGCACGTGAGTGGTGGGGAGTGGGGAGAGAGGGAGAAGGAGGGAGAGAATCCCTAGCAGGCTCCACTTTGAATGTGGAGCCCCACACGGGGCTTGATCTCATGACCCCTTCGATGATGCTGACCACTTAACCCACTGAGCCATCCAAGTGCCCATCTATGCTTTCTTTTTTTTTTTTTTTTTTTAAGATTTTATTTATTCATGAGAGATAGAAAGAGAGAGGCAGAGACATAGGCAGAAGGAGAAGCAGGCTCATTGCAGGGAGCACGATGCAGGACTCAACCCCCCGGACTCCGGGATCATGACCAGAGCTAAAGGCTACTCAACCCTGAGCCACCCAGGTGCCCCTATGCTTAACTTTTTGATTAACTGTCAACTGTTTTCCACAACAATTGCACCATTTTACCATGCCCCACAAAACAAAATGTGAGAGTTCTGATTTCTCTCCATCCTCACACTTATTTTCTTTTCCTGTTAGCCATCCTGATGTTTAAGTGATACCTCAACTGTGATTTTGATTTGCATTTCCCTAATGACTAATAATACTGAGCATCATTTCATGTGGCCATTTGTATATCTTCTTTGGAGAAATGCCTATTTAAGTCCTTCGCCACTTTTAAATTGGGTTGTTTTCTTTTTGTCGTTGCATAGTAAGAATATATATTTTTTAAGTAGGCACCATGCCCAGCGTAGCGCCTGAACTCACCACTCTGAGATTAAGACCTGGCTGAATCAAGAGTCAGACACATAACCAACTGAGCCACGCAGGCACCCCTGTAAGCATTCTTTATATATTTTGGATACTAAAACTTCTCTCGATATATGATTTGCAAATATTTTCTCCCATTCTGTGGGTTGTCTTTTCACTTTCTTCATGGTGTCCTTTGATGCACCAAAGTTTCTCATGTTAATGAGGTCCAATTTATCTACTTTTTCTTTTATTGTTTATGCTTTGATATCATGCCTAAGAATCTAGTACCAAATCCAAGGTCATGAAGATTTATCCCTATGCTTTTTTGCTAGGAATTTTACAGGTTTAGCTCTTACATTTAGGTCTTTGATCCATTTCAGTTGTTTTGTACAGGATGTGAGGAAAGGATGCAACTTCATTCTTTTGCATGTGCATTTCCAGTTTTCCCAGCACCATTTGTTGAAAAGTCCTATTCTTTCTCCATTGAATAGTCCTGCCACTCTTGGAAAAAAATCAATTGACCATAGATTTATGGGTTTAATCTGGACTTTCATTCTATCCCCTGCTCTGCTGTCTATCCTTATGGCCCTTACCACACAGTCTTGAACCACTGTACTCTGTAGTAGTCACTTTTTGTGTTTATGTTTTTAAGTAGAAATTCTCATGCCACAGCGTGGAAACCCAATGTGGGCATTGAACTCATGACCCCTGAGCTCAAGACCTGAGATGAAATCAAGAGTTAAGACACTGGACTGACCCCCCCACCCACAGCCACCCCTGTAATATGTTTTGGAAATCAGGAATTGAGTCCCCCAAATTTCGTTCTTTTTCAAGATTGTGTCGCTATTCTGGGTCCCTTGAGTTTCCATATACATTTAAGGATCAGTTTGTCCATTTCTGCAAAAATGGTTGTTGGAATTTTTGATAGGAATGCCACTGAATCTTAAGATCGATCTAGAAATTGCCATCTAATAAATAATAAGTCTTCCAAACCATGAACGTTGGACATTTTTCTATTTATTTAGGGATTAATTCTTGTCAACAATGCTTTGTAGTATATATGTATGTTATTTTTCTTTCTTTCTTTTTGTTTTGTTATTTTTTCTTTCTTAAATAAACTCTATGCCAACATGGGCTTGACCCCATAATCTCAAGATCAAGAGTCACATGCCCACCCACTGAAGCCAGTCAGATGCCCCTGTTTTTGTAGGTTTTAGGGTACAGTCTTGCATGTCCTTGGTTAAATTTATACCTAAGTATTTTATTCTTTTTAATGATAATGTAAATGGGATTATTTTAATAGCTTCACTTTTGAAGTATTTATTGCTTAGTGCTTTGAAACACTATTTATGTTTCTATATTGGTATTTTGTATCCTGTAAAACTCTATCCTGCTAAACTCGTTTATTCTTCTTTTTAAAAAAGATTTATTTATTTGAGAGAGCACAAGCAGGGAGAACAGCAAGGATAGGGAGAAGCAGGCTCTCCACTGAGCAGGGAGCTTGATTTGGGGCTCTATCCCAGGACCCTGATATCATGACCCGAGCCAAGGCAGATGTGTACCGAGTGAACCACCTAGGGGCCCCTTGTTAGTTCTAAGTAGATTCCTTAAAATTTTCTTTTTTTTTTTTTAATTTTTTATTTATTATGATAGTCACACACAGGAGAGAGAGAGGCAGAGACACAGGCAGAAGGAGAAGCAGGCTCCATGCACCGGGAGCCCGATGTGGGATTCGATCCCGGGTCTCCAGGATCGCGCCCTGGGCCAAAGGCAGGCGCCAAACCGCTGCGCCACCCAGGGATCCCTCCTTAAAATTTTCTATACAAGATCATGACATTTGAGACTAGAGATGGTTTTTATTTCTCTTCTTTTCCAATCTGGATGCCTTTTATTTCTTTTTCTTGTCTAATTGCTCTGCCTAGAACCCCCAGTACAATATTGAATACAAGTGGCGAGAACAGATATTCTTGTTTTGTTCCTGATCTTAGGGGGAAAGTATCACTGATATGATATTAGCTGGGTTTTTTTATAGATGCCCTTTCTCAGGTTGAGGAAAGTTCTCTTCTCTACTAGTTTGTTGAGTGTTTTTTATCATGAAATGATGTTGGATCTTTTAGAATGCTTTCTTTTCTTTCTTTCTTTCTTTCTTTCTTTCTTTCTTTTCTTTCTTTCTTTCTTTCTTTTTTTGCATCAATTGAGATGATCCTATACTTTTGTTCCTTCATTGTAATGATTTTATTTATTTATTCATGAGAGACACACACAGAGAAGCAGAGACATAGGCAGAGGGGATATCAGGCTCCTTACAGGGAGCCTGATGCAGGACTTGATCCCAGGACCCCAGGATCATGCCCTGAGCCAAAGGCAGAGGCTCAACCACTGAGCCACCCAGGTGTCCCTGATTTTTGTATGTTAAATCAGTCTTGATTCCTGGAGTAAGTCTTGCTTGGTTATATTTGGTTTGCCATTTTTTATTCGTTTTTTTTTTTTTTTTTTTTTGGTTTTGCTATGATTTTCTAAGGATTTATTTATTTATTTAAGATGGGGGGAGGGGCAGAGGGAGCGGGAAAGACAGAGAAAGGAAAAAAAAAAAAAAATCCCCAGACTCCCTGCTGAGTGCAGAGCCTGACCTGCGATTCAATCTCATGACTCTGAGATCATGACCTAAATTGAAATCATGAGTCAGATGCCCAACTGACTGAGCCACCCAAGTGCCCCTAGTCCTACTATTTGTTGAGGATATTTGTATGTATATTCACAAGGGATATTGCCTGTTTTTTTTTTTTTTTAAGATTTTATTTATTTATTCATGAGAGACACAGAGAGAGAGAGAGGCAGAGACAGGCAGAGGTAGAAGCAGGCTCCCTCCAGGGAGCCCAATGTGGAACTCGATCCTGGACCCCAGGATCATGCCCTGAGCTGAAGATGCTTATCCACTGAACCACTCAGGCCCCTGCCTCTGTTGTTTTCTTATAACATCTTCATCTGGCTTTGGTATCACGTTCATATTGGTCTCACCGAATGAGTTGAGAAATGCTCCCTCCTCAAGGTTTTTGAAAAAGACTTAGAAGTGTTTTGGAAAGACTACCATTAATTCTTCCTTAAGCAGTTGATATAATTCACCAGTAACCATCTAGTCCTGGGCTTTCCTTTGTTGGAATTTTTTGACTACTGACACATTCTTTTTACACATTTACATGTCTATTCAGATATTCTTTTTTTTCTTTTTAATTCAGTTTTAGCAGTTGTTTGTTTGTTTGTTTGTTGTTTTAAAGATTGACTGATTGATTTTAGAGAGGGAGAGACCACGGTGGGGATGAGCAGGGGGAGAGGGAACTCAAGTAGAATCTATGCTGAGCATGATGCCTGACATGGGGCTGGACCCCAAGACCCTGAAGTCATGACTTGATCTGAAATTAAGAGCCAGCCACTCAACCAGCGGAGTCACCCATGTTCCCCTCCCTTCATTTTTTTAACTTGGAGGCAGACTAGGGAAAGCACCAGATTGTGATCATTGGTGGTAGACAGACCCTGCTCTTATCTAAGTCTACCATTTATTAGCTGTATACCATGGGCTGGTTACCCAGTATCTCTGAATCTGTTTTCTCAAATGTAAAATGTATCATTAGTGAAAATTAGTTTAGAACAACATATCTAAAACACCTACCATGGTGACCATGGGTCACCTACCAAATATTAACTCCTTCTCCATTTCACCTTCTTTCTTCCTTATTTAATTCTCAAAACAACTTCTATTCAATCATTTATTCACTCAACAAATACTTTTTGAGCATCTACTATGCATCAGGTGCTAAGCTCTGAGGAAACAATGTGAATTAAAAATAGCCACTGTCGCTGCCTACCTGAAGATTATAGTCAAGAGAGAAAGATGGAGGATGAGTGCTTTTTGTTTTTTTGTTTTTATGATAGTCACAGAGAGAGAGAGGCAGAGACACAGGCAGAGGGAGAAGCAGGCTCCATGCACCGGGAGCCTGATGTGGGATTCGATCCCGGGTCTCCAGGATCCCGCCCTGGGCCAAAGGCAGGCGCCAAAACCGCTGCGCCACCCAGGGATCCCTGGAAGATGAGTGTTAATCAAATAACTATACTAATGTTAGTAACATGGGTCTGGTTCTCCAAAATGTTATAACAGAAACCTAAACTCTCTCAGAGCTGTTAATCAGGGAGGGCATCTGAGAGGAGATGACCCTTTAGCTGAAAACTGAGTAAACAGGAGAGAAATGCAAGGCTTTTAGTGAGTCAAGAGGGCTTTCTAGGCAGAAAAGACAGGACATGCAAATGCCCTGTGGCAGGAAAGAACATGATGCATTCAAGGAACCAAAGGCAGGCTCAGGTAGCCACAGCAAGGAGCCAAGTGAAGCTAAGGTAGTGAGGGCCAGACTTTTCAAGGCCCAATAAGCCAAAGGAAGAAATCAGTTCTTTAGCACAAGAGCAAGGAGGCACCAAGGATGGCTTTCAGCAGGGTTGGAGGTAGAAGCATGATGTGATCAGCTTTGTCCTTAGAAGAGAGAGTAGTGTTATATCCTAAGACCATGAGGAGGCCTTGCAGTCATCCTGATGAGGAACTGGTTGCTCTGAGTAGGGTCCTGGGTGGTGAGATGGAGGGGAGTGGTCAGAATTTAGAAATACTTAAGGATTTATCATGTAAAACAAACAGGAGCTGGGGCAGCCCCGGTGGCTCTGCGGTTTGGCACTTGCCTTCGGCCCAGGGTGTAATCCTGAAGACCCGGGATCCAGTCCCACATCTGGCTCCCTGCATGGAGCCTGCTTCTCCCTCTGCCTGTGTCTCTGCCTCTCTCTCTCTCTCTCTCTCTCTCTCTCTCTCTGTATCTCATGAATAAATAAATAAAATCTAAAAAAAAAAAAAAAAAAAAAGGCAGCCAACCGTTGAACAGTGAAAATACACTTTCTTATTAAAAAAAAAACAAAAAACAAAACAGGAGCTGGCGATGGTCTGGACATAGGGAGGGAGAGACAAGGAGGACATTTGGGTTTCTGATGACCATGGATGAAAGGCCGTGCCAGTGAGATGGGAACTCAGGGGACCAGGACTGAGGTGTGGGGGAACAGTTGGGTACTGTTATCTCCACTGAGTTGAAGAAACTGAGGTTCTATGAAGTAGAAAGACTGGTTATGGCCAGGCAGCTGGATGTGGTGGGAAGGGGTAGTGGTGCTGTTCTGAGCACCTGCTGATCCTAAGGAAACTTCCATCTAGTGTGTGTGACAGGGAGTGGAGGTGGTGGTTAGAAATACCCCATTACTTAAGATCTGGGAACATCCATGTCTGGGCATTCTGGAAAGGATTTCATACCTCATATGGAAGACAGAGCCAGCAAGAGTGAAGCCAAAAAACTGTTTCCTGAAAGCACAAAAATATTCTGGGAAGCAGCCATCCTGCTGACAGTGTGTGGGTGTGTGGCAGACAGTAGGTGCTCAGCAACCAGTGACTGCTGATGCTGGCCTAGCACCTGAAGGTTGGGACCATGGAGGTGATGTTTTACTCACTCATTCACCCTTGTCTACCTCAGATTCAGGGATCAAATTAGGAACAGTGTCTCTTTCTTAACTGTGAAAACCTAGGTGTCAAGACAAAAAGGAAAGGAAAAGTGAACTTTTTTGAATACCTACCATGTGTCAGGGACACATTCACAGCTATCGTGAGGATTTATTTACTAGATTGATTTGAAGAGTAAATGAATTGCCATTTGAAGTTCAGAAAGAGAAGTACTTTTTTTTTTTTTTTTTTTGAGAAGTACTTTTGCTCAAGGACACACAGCCAGCAAGTGACAAATGTGTGGTTCCAACTTGGCTGTCCAATCCCTCAGGCAAGGTTTGACATCAGAACCATTAGATCCAGGTTGGTTCTGAAATCCCTCATGCTTTAGGGATTTGAAAAAGTAAAACTGATGCTGATATAATTGGCAGAGCTGAATTTCAAAGCACCCAAAGATGGGGAGGGGATAAAATTCCTAAATTGGGAAAATAATTACATCCCATTCAAATCCTTGGCAATTTGCCCCCAAAGGTAATTAGCACTGAATGCTGAAAATAGGGGAAAGTACACACTGGCTAGGGGTCATGGGGGAAGTAGCAACAAATTATTGTTCTTTTAGAATTACAAGCATCAATAAGCCAATTCCGGGACTGTGTTGAGGACTTGTGCTCCCAGAGAAGAGCTCTCTCTGCCTCTCACCCTGACCTCTGGTTCAGACTATGATGATGATGCAAGTTCCTAGTCGCAACCTGCTTGTAAGATCCCAGTACTTGGAGCAGTCCAAGTCAGTGAAACTCTGCTCCCACTCTTCTGCACAGGCTCCCCCACCCATCAGCAAACCAGGCTTCCTAATGGAAGAGCTGGCGGGGTGGGGGTACAGGGCTGCCATGGTAACAAACAGCATCCACCTATCACTCTCCCTCAGGGAGCTTGCAGCCCCAAAGAAGCCAGAGTAGGCAACTATTTGGGGTAATACCCACATTGTGGTCTTAAGTAACCTTGAATCACATATTGAGAAGGCTTTCCTTTTTCAATTTTATTTCAGACTATCAATCAAGATATTTCCAACACCTCCCTACTTAAAGCCTTTGGCAGGCAACAGATTAAAGCTAGAATTCACTGAATCTATGGTGATGGTTACCTTCTATTTAGGGCAAATGAGATCAGTTTTCCATTTACAACAGAGATTTCATTCTAAAATAAATTGATTGGAGGGGCCCCTGGGTGGCTCAGTGGTTGAGCATCTGCCTTTGGCTCAGGTCATGATCCTGGGGTCCTGGGATAGAGTCCTGCATAAGGATCCCCATGGGGAGCCTGCTTCTCCCTCTGCCAGTGTCTCTGCCTCTCTCTCATAAATAAATAAATAAATAGATAGACATTTTAAAAATAAATAAAATAACTTGAATTTAAGAAAAAAGTAAAAATGCATCTACTTGAAGAAGTATATCAACCAGTAATGGTACAGGTGTTGACACAGGGCATTCCAGCAACTATCTAGCGGTAAGCCAGATGAAACACACTGTCCCAAGCCAGTGCCATAGACTCAAACCTATCCTGTGGAACATCTGTCCCCACCTATTTCCAAAATACCCTAGAGATTAATGTATTTTTCTTTTGGTCCAGGATCAAGTGGCAAAGGACCAGCTTGGGCTAAAAAAAAATAATTAACAACTTTGTTATTGTTTTCTTTGGGGACTGTTTTCCTCCCTCTCATCTCCCCACCCCAGGAAAAAAATAATATAAACAAAACTACTTAGACTCAGTTGATACCACGTGAGTTGAGCGTTGTTTTGCAACGAAGGTCTTAAGATATTTTAAGAGACAGAGTGATAAGAAAACAGACGAGTCCTTCCACTAGGAGAAAGGTGATGACTTGAGGCCACCAGTCCCATCGGGACCTATCTTAGCCCTTTAGATGTCTGAGCACTGTGGTGTCCCATACCAACCTCTTCTCATGAGATTCGAAGTACAAATAACATCAAACCACAAACATATACCTAACAGGTATACCACAATTAAAATTATCTTATACTTCTGTATTTTAAATTTACTGATCGTAAAGTTCTGAATAAGATTGTCAAAATGGACTTTTGTTGTTGGGTTATGTTTGGCTTTGAGGAGACTCTCTTACTTTGCTGGTGTCCTGGGCACTTTACTAGCCCAACCACTCTGCTTGCTAAGGGAGGGTGGGACAGGGTGGGAGTATCACCCAGCCCTGCCCAGGGGGACTGCTGCTGCACCCAGGATCAGAATGTTGGTGTGTCACTTGTCAGAGTCACTCTGTGCTGTTAATCTGACATCAGCCTTTTAGCCAGCCAGTCAGGAACTGGCCTTTTGTTCCTGGGTTGGCTGGATTCTCAGCAAACAATCCCAGTTTACTCCACACACACCCTCTGTGCTTGGGACATGGAGAGATCAGGAAACACAGGTGTAGAATAAGAAATGAAATAGTCTACCAGTTATTATCATAATGCAGAGTTGTGACAAGACACCTCATAGTCTATCAGAGCAGGGCAGGGCCCTAGACCATGCCTTGTCCAACTTGTCTTTTTTTTGTTTAAGATTTATTTATTTTAGAGAAAGAGCACAAGCATGAGGGGCAAAAGGAGGAGAGAGAATCTCGAGCAGACTCCATGCTGAACCGGAGCCTGACTCGGGGCTCGATCTCACCACCCTGAGATCAGGACCTGAGCCAAAACCAAGAGTCGGGCACTTAACTGACTACGCACGCTATCCAGGCACAGCCCCAACCTAAATAAGATTTGTGTTACCAGTGGCTCTTGAAAAGGAAGGGCTCGGGGGGTCTGGCTGGCTCAGCCAGTAGAGCATGCAACTCTTGAACTTGAGGTTATGAGTTTAAGCCCCAAGCTGCTCATAGAGCCTACTTTATTTGTTTTTTTTTTAATTTTTATTTATTATTTATGATAGTCACACAGAGAGAGAAAGAGAGGCAGAGACACAGGCAGAGAGAAGCAGGCTCCATGCACCAGGAGCCCGACGTGGGAATTGATCCCGGGTCTCCAGGATCGCGCCCTAGGCCAAAGGCAGGAGCCAAACCGCTGCGCCACCCAGGGATCCCCTTTATTTATTTGTTTAAAGATTTGATTTATTTACTTTAGAGAGAGAGAATGTGCACAAGGGGAAGGGTGGAGGGAGAGAGAGAGAATTTCAAGTAGACTCTCGCTGAGGCTTGGGAACTGACTTGAGGCTCGATGCCACGACCTGGTGACCCCAGTCAAAACCAAGAGTCAGATGCCCAATCAACTGAGCCACCCAGGCAACCCTCATGGAGCCTACTTTAAAAAAGAGAAAGAGAGGGATCCCTGGGTGGCGCAGCGGTTTGGTGCCTGCCTTTGGCCCAGGGCGCGATCCTGGAGACCCTGGATCGAATCCCACGTCGGGCTCCCAGTGCATGGAGCCTGCTTCTCCCTCTGCCTGTGTCTCTGCCTCTCTCTCTCTCTCTCTCTCTCTCTGTGACTATCATAAATAAATAAATAAAAAAATTAAAAAAAAAAAAAAAAGAGAAAGAGAGAGAGAAGAAATAAGTACATGTATAATTTGGTTATAGACAGGTTTTATTTTTTTTTTAGACAGGTTTTACATAGTAGGTTTAGCACATAGTAGGTGCTAAAAAAAAAAGTCTTCCCTGAATCTGAATAAATCTTCAGTGAAGATCTACTGAAGTGAGAAGAGAGTGGAATCAGGTCTAGGTTGAGCTCCTTAGGCCCAGTGGGGAGACTGAGGGAGGAAGAGAGCTAGGTAGGGCCACTCCCAGGCAGATGGAATGTTTGCCAGTGAATGGTTGCCTGGTGTACAGTAGCTTCTATATCAAGCACTGAGATTGATGCCTGAAGGAAATAGCTTCCTGGAAGTCGTACTCCAGCCGTACTTTGACGTGTCATGACCAGTCCAACTCTGAGGCCCTGGGACGCTTCTCCATCCTAAAGACCATTCCCTGCTGCCCTAAGGAATGCAGTGCCCACGCTCTGGAGTGGGAGGCCATAATGTTCATTTCTACAGGCCATTTTGGGCAAGTTGCTTTCTATCCCCTCCCTCCTGGGAAGATCAGGTGATACTGAGACAAGAAGAGTATTGTGGTGTGACACCAGCATTTCAAGTGTCCTTAAATGGATGTGATTCTGGTGCACGCTCTAGGCACACACATGGGCACAGGCCTGCACATCCCCCATAGGCCTTAAGCCGGAGAAATAAAGGGGTGGGTGGGTTGCGTCTTCTCTCCCTGAAGAAATAAGGAAGCTGGATGCTTTGTGGCTCATTTTAGGGAGAAATGAGGAAGTAAATGTTCCTGGCAGGGCATTTTTGGTGACACAGAACAAAAATTGGGAAAAGAGGGAATTGTCAAGGCTGTAGCTGGAAATTTCAGGAATCTCCAGGAGCCCTGGAAATCACGCTCTGCCAGGCCTTTTGTGCTAAAAGCGCAGACTGGAGAGGCGGAGGCTGGAGCTACTTGCTCAGCGGCTAGGGCAGCAGGTCACTCTTACCTCAGTTTCCCTCTGAGTAGCTGCGCCCTCCTCCCTCCGCGGTCATGCTCCAGGTCCTCAGGTTCCACATGGCTCCACCCCCCCCCCCCAGGAGGATCTCACCTTGCCTCTCTTGATGGACAGCTGCCCTCCCCGCGGAGTTTCTCAGCTCACGTGGTGCTAGGAGGCGAGTCTAGGTTCTGGCGGAACTCGATGCAGTCCGCTGTGTCCACAGGTGCACATGTGCGCATGCGCAGCGGGTACTGCGGTCAGGCCTCCCCGAGGGCAATGGAAGCTGCGAGCAGGCCCTCGACGTAAGGAGGTCGCGGGGACGAGAGTATGGCTTCCTATTTTGAGAATCAAGGAGTACACGTGGTTTACGACGAAGAAAGTGGGGTGAGAGAATCCCATCACCTGGATGTCTGGTTCCACTCACAAGCCGGTCCCTGTTTCTTCACCACCGGCCATGTTGGCACAGTGTGGCCCCGCCCCCTCCGGAGCTGATTGGCTCAGGGGAGGCCATGTGACCCAGCCGGGCCAATCCGGTCCTCTCTCCTGGGCACCCCTGGCTGCACCACCTTCTGCGCTTTGGTGGGCAGCCCTAGGGAGGCGAGGTCATGCTGCAAAGACTGGGAAGCGGGGAAGAGGGTCCCCAGGGAGAAGAACGTGAAGCAGGTGCAGAGAAACGCAGAGACAGGAGGTGGTTTGGATTGGTGACTGATCAAATCCCCTGCCTCTAATTTCTTCTGGAGGTCCAGCAGCCTCCCTGCCTTTGGCCGTCAAGACCAAACCTCCTGGGATGCCTGGGGGGCTCAGCGGTTGAGCATCTGCCTTTGGCTCAGGTCGTGATCCTGTGGTCGGGGGATCGAGTCCCACATCGAGCTCCCTGCATGGAGCCTGCTTCTCCCTCTGCCTGTGTCTCTGCCACGCTCTGTGTTTCTCATGAATAAATAAATAAAATCTTAAAAAACAAAAACAAAAAACTTCTTGGGGCCCCTGGGTGGCTCAGTTGGTTAAGTGTCTGACTTTGGCTCAGGTCATGATCTCAAGGTCCTGGGATCTAGCCCCACATCAGGCTCCCCTCAGGGAGCCTGCTTCTCCTCCTCCCTTTGCCCCTCCCCCTGGCTTATGTTCTCTCTCTCTCTCAAATAAGTAAATAAAATCTAAAACAAACAAACAACAACAAAAAACTGTCTTAAACTTCTCAACAATTCCATGCCCATTTCACAGAAGAAGGCACTCAGGTCACACGGTTTATTTGCTCAAGGTCACAAGAGCCAAGGAAGCCAGATTTGAAGCCAGGTAGCCTGATTCAGAGTCTGGGTCACTATCTATCACTACAGCCTTTTCAGGAGAAGCTGCTGGGAGATAGGCTCAGGCCTTCTGAGGCCACCTATCACATGCTAACTCCAGTGCTGCACCCATACAGAACTCTCACGCAGGCTGGGGGAGGTGACAGCTGAGGTGAAGTGTTTGCCCTCTGTCCTACCCTAACACCACCCCTACCCTTAGAGGTAGAGGAAGAGTCTGGAGTCCCTGGGTTTCCATGACACTGCACTTTGGGGTGATAAAGATTAAACCACTGGCTTTCCTTCCTCAGTGCCCAGAGCCTTCTGGAACCACCAAGGAGGAGGCTGGAAAGGAGACTGAACTGTCCTGAGGGTTGGCATACGGTCACTCTCACCTTCCAGGAGCACTTGCTGGTCACTTCGTAAACAGGCAGCAATGCATTCTTCCTCTGCCACTCTGAGACCGTGAGGCCCCATGGTGAGGGGCTGGGAATTGCATGCTGGCTGCCTGCTCTTGATTTGCTCTCCAAGCCTCTGTTTAATTATTTGTAGAAGAGGATCCTAATAACCTCCATCCAGAGGAAAAGCTGGGATAATGCATCCAGAAGGTTTAAAAATCTGGGAGGGATTGGGGAAATGTTTATGTTATTACATAAGAAAAGCAGGGACCCTCCGTCTATATCCTATGATCCTGTTCTTTTAGAATTTTTGTTTTGTTTTGTTTTGAAATCTGGAAGCATAAATACCAAGGTGTTAAATGGGATATTTCTGTGTGTTAAGATGCCAAGGTATTTTGATCTTCTTTTTCCTTTTGCATTTAAACTTTCTCACATGACCATAAATGGTTTATATATTTTTTAAAATACCATACTTTACACATGTAAAATATGTTTATTATTATTTTCTTCTAAGTGCTTTGGCAAGTACGAAGTACTCCATAAATGCCAGAGTGTGAGTAGTTGCCTAAGTCCTAAAGCCATTGCATGGGGGAGATTTGTGAGTTGCCTCCCCAACACTCACTCTCCCCTTCTTTCAGAGCAGATTGGATGAACTGAATTCCATCCCATCTCCACCGGTGGGCCTGGATTGGCTTGAATCAGTCATCGTGGTGACTGTGTTAGGGAGCCTACAATGGAGGGTTGGGTCAATCCGAAGACTTGTATCTGATTGGGGAAATAGATTTCCACTCTTGTGGATATATTAAAGGTGACTTCTGTAAGCTGGTAATATTGGCCTGGGTGAGAATGGGACCAGGACAAGAAGGAGGAAGAGGAGCTGAGACATGGAAAAAGAAAAACCAGGTCCTGATTACATCATTGAGCCACTGAGCAAAGCTTCTCTCCTGAATGTAAACTTTTTCATTTTGCGGGCCAGTAAATTCTCTTCGTTTTCAAAACCAGTCTGAGGACCTGGATTTTTCTGTCAGTTACAACTTCTAGCTAATAAAGAAACTGGGACCAGAAGTGGGGTGTTGTAAGTAATAGGCTGAGAGCTTGTGGGGCTGAGGAGGTAGGGAGACGATAGGTGGACCCCAGATGATAGGTGGCTGAGAAGTTGGCCATTCTCAAATAGCTGGTGGTGAAGGAGTTGGTTTATACTGTAGTCGGTTGAATCTCAGAATTCAAGCCAGGTGCCTTTAAGGCTGCTCTGTACAGAGACTTGTAGAAAATTTCATGATTTTGGAATGGCCATTCATTTCTTTCAGTCATTAGTAAATTCCTGCAAGAGAGATAGGACTCCTTGGAAATAGGCCTGTTTGAAAGGAGGGGAGGAAGGGGGAAAGCTTTGCTAAGAGAAACCCTTTGCATCTTGGATTGGAGGTCTGCAATCCAAGTTGACACTGAGTCCAGAATTCCTGTCGAAAGCAGAATTTTCTACATCAAGCTGTATTTAGTGCAAGCAGAGGCCAGGAAGTAAGAGCCTTGGCAGGAGATAAAACAAACACCCCTCAGGTCCCTCACAAGCATATCCTGTCAGGCATTCTTTGTCTGACAAACGCACCCAACTCCCACTCTTTTGCTTCTGCTGGTATGCAGACTTGGGACAAGAGGCCAATCAGTGGTACCTCTCCACCCTTGCCATGGCTCTGGCATGTCAAGGTAAAGGCCCTCCATGAAACCAAGGGCAAGGGGATACATGGAGCTCAAGGCCAGTTGACAGGAGATAGATATTCTCAGGCCATGTTCTGGATACAAAGATGTGGCAGTCCCTGGCTTAGATACTAGTCTGTGTAGTTGACTAAAAGCGAATAAATTAGATCTACCTACTAAGCCTTTAAGACTATTGCTTATTTATAATCCTCAATCTAACAATGTCGGCCTGCCATCATGTACACCCCAAAGCATCCTCAGGTCCCTGACTGCGTCTGACAGAAAGCGAGAGGCCAAAGTCGTGCAGCCTCCAGGAGGATCATCTCCAAGGCCCATCTCAGATGTGCCCATAGAAGACAGGGAGGTGGATAGGTAGGTCAATGCACAGGCAGGAGGATGGGAGAATCGTCAAGAAAGATTTTATCAGAGATGTTGAAAACCCTCTGTGTTGGGGTGGTTTGCTATCCTGGGTAGAGCCAGCTTTCTCCTAATCATTCGGGATGGTGTCTCTCTTCCCTCCATTCTGGAAATGCCATGAAACTGCTATGGCTGGGCCTTCCTGAATCTACTCTGGCCTCTGGAATCCAGCCCCCAGAAGATGGCCTTGACCCTTCCTTTTGGCCTACCGCCTTCTCCAGGGCTGAGAATAGGAAGCAACGTGCTCCCTTTCAGAGCTGGGAGCTTGGAGCTCAGAGCCTGCTCATAAATCCTTTTAGAAATAAAGGACAAAATAGGGACGTTGTTCTCTGGACAATGGGGTTTCTCACAAGCGGGCTTCCCCTTTTGTGAGGAGGGCTCCCTTTAAGAGCAGCTGGGACTGGCCAGTTCTTAGGGTACTGAGCTGCAAGCTGACTACTAGGAGGGACCTGGAACCCTAGGGATGAAGCTGTACATGTGAAAGGGACACCTTGGGTTAGTACTGCCTAAAACATTGGACTAAAGAAGATAAGGGCTAGGGCAAGGGCTAGGCTTCAGATGGGATTAGGACAGGGGCTGGGGCGGGATTAGGGGGTAAATTCAGGACTAGGGCTGAAGCCAGGGGTGGGATGAGGCTTGGAGGGTAGAAGAACTGTCCTGGGAGGGCATGTTACACATAGTTCAAAAGCCCAGGCATCAGACATAGGCAGCTCAGGTTCTCCTCTGATTGCCTGGAGGGGGGATCCTGCTGGGGGCTCTCTCGCCTTTCGTCTTTGCTCCAGTGTCATCTTCTTGTCCTTGAACACCTTATTCACTGCCATGATCTGTCCCACTTGGCACCCTTGTTCTTCCTTGTAGCTGTTTATCTGCTCCCTTAACATCTTCTAACATACTGTATAATTTGTGTATTTATAACATTCATTATTTATTATGTCTTCCCTAACTAGAATGTCAGCTCTACAAGGACAGAAATCTTTTATTCACTTGTGTCCCCAGTTCCTAGAACAGTGCCTGGCGCAGACCAGGCATCTAATAAGTATTTGTTGGATGAATCAAGTTGTTAAACTTCTCCGATCTGAGAGCTTCCTCCTTTGAAAATTGAGGAGGGACATTGACGATGCAGCCTCAGTGTTGCAGAGAGGAACAAGTGACATCTCGTTTCCCACTAGGCTGGCGGGCTCTTCTGCCTATGACCGCGCCAATGATATGCCTCCATTTCCTCATCTGTGAAGTGGGGTTGAAGTCCTACTCTGTAGGGCTGTTGTGAGGAGTAGATGGGTTAATAGGTACAAAAGACTTAGACCGGAGCCTATCATGAAGTCAGTGTTTGCTAATGTTGGGCCTCATGTTGGTTTAATGAAAGTGCCTTGTCCTGAGTCTCCTTGGTTCATTGTTCTATGGAGTTGAAGGGGGTGCTGGAGGGGCAATGGGAGGCAAGTAAATGAAACTTTGGTCATGCCTGGGCTTGAGAAAAAAACGATGCCTCGAATACAAGGGTCAAAACAGGCAAAGCATTTCCTGACCCCGTCCCCTTTAAATATCCTCCTAGACCTCAGGCAGTCTTTTCCCAGCCAGGCAGTCTTTTCCTTGCCCACCCCACCCCCGGGGGAGGGGCAGAACCGACTCCTCATTGCTTTGTCTCTTCTCTCTCTGTTCTTTCTCCTTCCTTCCTCTCCACCCAGGGCCTGACCCACGTGTGCCCTCCATTTCCATGTAGCTTTTCCCATCATAGCATTTCCCACTGCTCCCCAGGGAAGGGGCAGTGGAAGTGAGAATTACAACTCTGGACCTCCTGGCCTTTTCATCTCAAACTTGGCTTCTACTACCTGGTAAACTTCAGGCCTTGTTAAAAGCAGGGGGCTCATAGTATGCTCTTAATAAATAGGGAATAAAAAATAATAATAATAAATAAATAAGGAATAAATGGATGAGTAGAAAAAAGTAGAAAAAGCCCTAGCTTTGATCCTGACCTTTAGGTAAATAACATCTTTGGGCTTCAGTTTCCTCATCTCGTGTGGGGATTATAAATACCTGCCCTGGGCACCATATAAAAACCGTTGTGAAGGGGTGCCTAGCTCAGTCGGTTGAGCATCCAACTCTTGATTTCGGCTCAGATCATGATCTCAAGGTCCTGGGATAGAGCCCTGCATCAGGCTCCATGTTCCCAGCAGGGAGTCTGCTTGAGATTCTCTCCCTCTCCCTCTGCCCCTCCCCTTGCTTGAGCTCTGTGTCTCTCTTCCATCTTTCTTGGTCACTCTAAAATAAATAAACCGTGGGACTGGTGGCTCAGTGGTTAAGCGGCTGCCTTGATCTCAGTTTGTGATCCCTCAGGTCCTGGGATGGAGCCCCATATCGGGCTCCCAGAAGGGAGCCTGCTTCTCCCTTTGCCTATGTCTCTGCCTCTCTTTCTCTCTCATGAATAAATAAATGAAATCTTTAAAAATAAATAAATCTTTAAAAAAAAACTATTGTGAGAATCATGAGATCATTAGTTCTTAGAGCAAAGAGAGCTTGGAGGTCAAACAATCCAATTTGCTTATTTTTCCAATAAGAAACAGAACCCCAGAGACAAGGTATGTATAGCTGTAGAGAAACCTAATGTAATGAATTGCCTTCTACCAGCAGAGTGGTCCTAGAATCCTGGAATCTCAGCTGGATTTAGAGATTGTCGGTCCAACCAGCCACAGGGCATCTGAACGGATGCAGGGAGAGTGACTTTCTCAGGGTCCCCAGAATGCTAGGGCAAAGCTGGAGGGTGGGGTTTCTAGTTTCCTATCCATGCCTCCTTCCTGCTATGCTGATAGCACCAGGAGGGGAGATACCTAGGGAGCAAGGGCAGCGATAGTTGCTGGGTGTCCCCTGCCACAAGTTGAATTTTCCTTGTGGGACAAAGGCCAGGAGCAGGATAGGAGAGGTAAGGGAGGAAGGTGGCGAGGATGCCCAGGCAGCAGTTCATTTTGTTGATAACCTATCAATGGACCCCCAAGGTGGGGTGGAATTTTAGGGAAAATCACCCAGACACAGAGGCCCCAATGCTGCCCATGTGGTACAACCAGAAGAGCTGTCCCTATAGCTTTGGGGAAATCAGAAGTCAGGGGCAGGTGTTGGGGGCTCATGATAGGTGGGATGGGCTTCCCCCAACTTCCTGCTGGCTCTGCCTCCCAGCCTCTGTCCAGGTTGCAACAGGCAGACTTTCCATGCCTGGGGGGGTTTGCCGTTGGCTCATTTGATGATGAGCCACCATCTCAAGCCTCCTGGTATCTTTAAACCCTTCCTTGGCATTGGGAAGCAATGACAGACCCCCTCTCAGATTCTAGGCTCAGTTCTGGATGTTTTCATCCACAACATCTCATGGAAAAGTGTTGTTATTTCCTAAAATTCACTCATTTACCACCTCCATGATTTTTGCCATAATAACCTAACCCATTAAATACATAAATAAAAAATATTTACTCAATGTTTTGATTAACTTCTTAAAAACATGAACGTATGTCAAAAGGAAACTTTGTATCGCTCTGATAAACAAAGAAACTGTACCAATTGCTAAAACAACAGGAAGAAAAACAAATAGGAAGACATTCTTCCAGGAATGGGAGCCAGGGTCCCAGTTCTGGCTCCAGTCTTATTGATAAGTCATATGCTCTTTCTGTTTTTCTGTTCTGTAAAATGGGATTGTTGGGAGATATTACATGCAAGTTGCCTGGCCCTGAGCTGCCGTGGAGCAGGTAAGAGAGTTCTGGGCTGGTTAGTGGTTCTCCTGGTGCTGACATGGTTTCCAATCTGCTCTGGACTTGACCCCTTCTTCCCATCAGGAAAAAGTGACTGCAGGAAGATTGGGGCTTAGATATTGAGGATGGCAGGGATCTGGGGGACCCAAGATCACTGCCTTCAAATCTCTGGCTGCTGTGGGTTAGAGGCACAAATTGCTCCAGGCAGCCCTAAGGCCATTAAGAATATCCTTTTCTTGGGAGGTGGTGAGTTCTTTGTCACTACAGACATTCAAACAGAGCTTGGGAACCTGGAAGGAGATTGTCAGAATTCCAACTCAGTCTGGGTCTCAGGGATGGGGGGCAACCCCCTCCCACCTGTCCGTGGGGTGCTGGTTCCCCGGGGAGCAGGGATGGGGCCTGTAGCATTCAGCATCTGCTCCTGTCCACCCCCCTCACATTTATCTAGAATTTTAGAGTTTCCTGTGTACTTTCCAACCACTGTCTCATATGACTGTCCCAGCCCGTCGTGAGGGAAGCCAGAGTGGACAGTATCTGCTTGCTAAGAAGCAGGTGGATCCACAGGAGCCAAGTGACTTGTGCAAGGTCACCAGGGTGGAGTCTTGAACCTGGGCTGGCTGATTGCCTTGCTAGGAAGAGTGGCTTCCTCCTGTCACTCAGGGAGGCTTGCGGCTGGGACAGGTCAGCATGAATGCTGCCCGGGGCCCCTTCCCTCTCAGGATAAAAGAGGTAAGAGCCCCCGTCCAGCGGAGGCTCCCCTCCAGAAGCCGCCCCTCCTAGGTCACCCTCTGCTTCCTCCGGGCCTAGTCCAGAGAGTCCAAGGGCAGGGACGAGGGCTAGCGGGGCAGCGCTGGTCTGAAGTGGGAAGGGAGAGCGCAGGGAGAGTCGGACAACACAGGGGGACAGTGGCCGGAGGACACGCGGATGCAGACGGATAGAGATGTGGAGGGACCCGAAGGGAGACAGGTAGACGCCGGCAGACACAGACAGGGGCAGGCAAGGCTGAGGGCGGGAGGAAGACCCCAAGAGACCCGGGACGGAGTTGGAGCCCCAAAGGACGAGTGGGATCCGCGCGCGGAGGACGGGAGTGCGCCCGACCTCGCATGGGGCAGGGCCAGGGGCCCGGCGGGAAGCCAGGAGGACCGAGGGGGCCCGGGAGCGGCGGGCCGGGGACGTGCCAGCAGCTGCCGCGCCCCCTGCATCCAGCGCCCCCTGCATCCAGCCGCCCCGCCCCCACCCGCCCGGCATCCCGTCCCGCACCAGCCGGAGCTCGGGGGCCGGGGGTACCCCGCTTCCCGGCAGGGGGCGCCCTGACCGCGTGGCCCAGGTGCCGGCCCGGGCTCTGGGGGGGCAGGGGCGCGGCGGGGGCGGGGGCGGGGCGGGAGGACCGGGCCGGGGCCGGCGGCGGGGGCGGGGGCGGGGCGGGGCGGGGGGCGGGTGCCCGGCCGCTCTCCGGGCCCCTCGGCCGCCTTTATAAGCCCGCGGGGGAGGTGGCCCCGGCCGCGTCGCGCTCCCGCGTTCCGCGCCCTCGGTCCCGGCGCACCGACCCCAGGGCGGACCCTCGCCCACCAACTCTGCTCAGGTAAGGATTCGGTGCCGCCCCCGGCTCTCGGGGACCCCCCGGGACGCGGTGGCTCCCGGTCCCTCCTCCATCCTCCGCGGCTCCGGGGGTGGCGGCGAGCATGGCTGGAAGGGTCAGCCGCGCGCGGAGCTCTGCGCCGCCCCCTCCCCGGGCAGCGGGTTCGGGACCCGCAGCACCTGTCGGCTTCCCGCGCTCGCTGGGCCGGGATCCCGCAGCGCGCTGGGCCGGGCTGGGGCTGGACGTGGCGCCCCGGGGAGCGCTGGCCAAGGGGACCGTGCGGGGAGCGCCGCCACTACGTAGTCCTGGGGTGTCCTTGCCTCCCAGGTCTCTGCCCACGACTTAACACCTTTCCATCGTGCTCCTCTCCCCGGTGTCCCGTGGCTGAGCAGCCCGGAGGATTACCCCCTTCGTGGGAGATCAGGCTGCCAGCCCCAGCGCCATACCTGGTTGCCCTGCCATGCTTCCCACCTGCGGACCTCGACATCACGCCACTGCCTCCTGGGGAGGGGGCCAGTGTGTCCCTGTGAGGTCCCAAGTGGTTTGGGCAGAGCTGGGATAGGTGGAGGGAGGGAAGGCCCTGGGGGAGGGGGCTCTCAGACCCGCAGGGTGGGGGATGGGGAGAGGGGACGTCGGGCCAGTGGGTGTTTGTCTGGGGGTTGGGGTGGGCACAGCAGCCCAGGGGGCAAAGCTCTGGAGCCCTGGCTGTGCAGTCACCTCGGGCTGTGCGATGACCTCTGGGCAGTGCTCAGGTGAGTGGCCCAGATTTGGTTCCCATGCCCATTTTCAATTAAAAAAAAAAAAAGTTAAATGCCTTGTCACAATGATGGGGGTGGAAGCTGAGAAAAGCCCCATCATTGTCTCTTTCTGACCCCTTCCCAACACATAATGGGGAGGTGGCCTTTACAAAGGCCTCTGGTGGAGGAGGAACAACACTGGAGATCAGAGAGGGGGCCATTCTCAGGCCAGAAAGAGCTTTGAACTGGGGAGAACTGCAGGTGGGCAGACTTCCCAGGGAAGCAAGGGTTGGTTCCCACACTAGTGAGGGTGACAGCTGTTCATTGATTGCCTGCTGTGTGCACAGGCCCGCTCCAACACTTGACATGCATCACCTGGTTGACAGATGGGGAAACTGAGGCTTAGAGAAATTAAGCAAGTGATGAGACTAGGGACTTGAAACCCAGAGTCTAATCCAAACGATCTTAGGTTCCTGATTCCATTGTGCTACCCAAGAGAGAAGGAGCAGAGCCTCAGTTCCAGGACTCCACTCCTACCCACCCTCCAAACCTGCTTTCTCCAAACGTCTTCGCTCCTCCCCACCTGGGTCACCCCCTAGCCCCCTCCATGCCACCTACTCTACTCCCTTGTCCATCTTGTCCCTCTGTCCCTTTTTTTTTTTTTTGCTGAACTTCATTGCATCTGGATTCACTAAGTAGAATAGACCTCTGACACAGCTCCCCAACTTCCCTGCCCCTGGAGTGAGACCAGCATGAGCGTCTGTGTCTGTGGCAACCACCTGTAAAATGGGGAGTGTGCCTCGTTCACACGAGGTTCACAGGAGATGGTTGTGAGAAATATAACTGAACTGAGGCCAGCAACAAATACTATCTTTATTCAACACCCATGAAGCTTTGCTCCAAGCCCTCTTCTAGTGCTGGCCACGCAGCAGTAGAGAACAGACAATCCCTCTTCGCGAAGCGATATTTGGACATTTGCATAGAATTAGAATCAATTCAGAAGGTAGGAGATTAAAATGCAATAACACGTGTAAAATTGGTTGGCCAACGTTTTGTTCTCACTAATAGGAAAGGTAACCTAGCTGTGTGACCTGAGATGAGTTCTGGGTCCTGTTGTTGCTTCAGTGTCTTCCTTTTTAAGCTGAGGACATCAATAAACTACTTACTGGTGGTGAGACGTGGATATGACTAATGCGTGCAAGGTGTTTAGCTGGTGCCTGTGCTTAAGAAAATATTGGTACCGTCAGCTCTAATCTCAGCAAAAAATGCAGTACTAACCCTGGGCGTATGGTTATGTCACTAACTGCCCCTGAACCCAGGTCACCCACCTTCACCCAGGCTCTGCCCATTCTCCAATGGGCTGCCCTAGAGGATGGCACGGTGCCCTTGCCCATACTCAGAAGCCACCTCCTACCGTCCTAGACACAGCCTTGATCAGGAGCCTGGAGCTTTGTGCTGGGCACAAGTGTGGGGCTGTTAACCTCTCCAGGGCCTCCCGCCCTCTGCCTGTTATCATACCTTACCGTGTCCCAGCTTGGAAATGGAGTGAAACAGAGCTCAAGCCCTTCCTGTCCAGGAGCTTACCTATCCGACATTACCTACAAGTTAGATGCTGTCCTCGCCTTACCGATAAAGAAACTAGTCTTAGAGATGGAGGGGATTTTTGCAAGGATGCACAGATGCTACCTGGGGAGCTGGGATGAGGGACCAGGTGGCGGGAATCCCAAGTCAGGCGATCTGTGTTCTACACATCTCTGGGGAAGAGGTCCACTTAATCCAGGAGTAGGATCCAGCAGCACAGCCCAGAGTTCTCACCTTGAAATAGGCCCCACAAAAGTTATTAGTATAGACCCTGGAGCTCGGAGAGAGGGAACGTAGCAGGGAGAGTTGAGCCAGCTGGGCTAAGGACCAGTGCTCAGAAATCTGCGAGGCCACAGGAATGCTGACTCAGCTTTCCCAGGGCATCGTAGTCACAGACTGGAGCGAGGCTGGGCAGTATGGCTTCATTTTTTTTCCCCCTTTCCTTCCAGAGGTATCCTGACTTTTAGAGGGCAGCTGGGGGCCGTGGGTTGGAGGTTTATTCCCAGCATTCCTACGTAACCCTGAATGAGTCACTTTCCCTCTCTGAGCCTCAGATGAGGAAATCACCTGTAATGTGGGTTAATAATGTGTACTTTGCAGCTGCTATGAGGGGCCAGCAAGATCATAAATGGTTTTCCAATACTGGGATGAACCAGGCTTGGTAGCTGAGAAGGTCTATGTTCCCAGGGCATTTTTCCTTCAGCACTGGAAAGCAATCCATATGGGGCCAGAGAGAGAGGCCCTATTTAGGTTCAAAGGCCTAAATAACCAGCAGGGGAAATCCTGGCTCTGGGC
>NW_023330168.1:0-23455 GCF_011100685.1 Canis lupus familiaris
CATCTTGTGTCCGAAGCAGAGCTGCGGGGGCAGCACCAGCCTGGGCCCGAGGCCCTGGAGGGGTGAGGAGGGGCTGCTGGGCCCTGCAGCCACCACCTCCCCTGCCACCTCCACCACTCCCACCTGCCTCTGGGTTGCACGACCGCCCCGGGAAGTGCCTGAGGTCGGGGGAGCACCTTCCCCACCACCCACGCAGTCCTGGAGCCTCTGGTGTCCTCCAGGAATGAGAACCTGGCCCGTGAGCCCTCCATCTGCAGGGGGCCCTAGCCGCCCCATCTTCACCCCCGTGAGTCACTCGGGTCGCCTCTGACTATGGGGAACCCCAGGTCCCACCTGACGGGCCTGTGGCCAGTCTGTGGGCAGATCTCAGGGTGGGGGGGGGGGGCGTGAAAGCCAGGTGTCTCGAGCCCTGAGGATGTGATCTCTGCAGCCCTGGGTCCCCACCCCAGCCGCTCTTGTGGCAGCGGAGATGGAACTAATGAGCCTGAGGGGTCACCACCCGATCTTCATATTAGCACCCGTCTTTCCTGCGTCTTCAAGGACTCGGGACAGAACGTTTGTCCAGGGCCGTATTATAGTAAAACCCCAGCCGCGTCGATTCTGCTGTTTATCATGATGCTTATCATCACTTGTATTTTATCGGCCAGACGTCTGGGGCAATTTTCTTTTCATTCGCATGAGACTCTATTATTCTGCAATCACAGCAGAGAAAGGGGGATGTTTATTTGAAGGAGATGCAGTTTCTCTTTACAGAATTTATGTAGAATGTCTCCTAATGCATTTTTAAACTGAAATCCGAGAAGCAATTTTCATGCCAGCTACTATCCTGCAGACACGAGAATTTGGCGATTGGCATAAAAAGAAAAAACACATGTAACTTTATCAGTTAGGGAAAAAAAATGTGAATGATAAAATTGTCCTTCTTTTCCAGAAAGCAGCACATGTAAATTTTTTTAAATAAAATCTTTAAAAGTAGAAAGTCTTACTTAGGTGGCGAATCCTGAAATACATGGGAAAGAGAAAGGAAAGTAAGTCACCTGGAACCCGACCAGCTGGAGAGAAGTGGTCCTGACAGTGCAAACTTGCTCCCCGGCTTTATTCTGTGCAGCAAACACACTTACTAGCTGGGCAACGTCGCTCTCGTGGCTTCCCCCAGCAGGGGGACCAACCCAGGGTGATATATGAACAATGATTTCCCTTTTGTCATTGACCCAGGGGCCATTATTTAATTTATTTATTCCTGAGAGACACGGAGAAGGCAGAGACCCAGGCAGAGGGAGAAGCAGGCTCCATGCAGGGAGCCCGATGTGGGACTCGATCCCGGGACCCCAGGGTCACGCGTGGGCTGAAGGCAAGTGCTAAACCACTGAGCCACCTAGGGATCCCCTGTACCGGAATTTAAATAAAAACTTTAAAAGGAAGAAAGAAAAGAAAGAAAAGAAAAAAAGAAAAGAAAAGAAGAAAGAAAGAAAAAAAGAGAAGAGAAAGAAAGAAAAAAGAAAGAAAGAAAAGAAGGAGGAGGCAGGCAGGCATGGCGAGGCCTACTTTAGGTACAAGAACCCCACAGAGAGCTGCAGGTGTTGCCCCAACACTCCTGCTACCAGGAGGACGTGGAACCTGCAGTCAGAAGTTGACAAAAGGAGAAAAAATAAGTGGGAAATATCAGAAAGGGAGACAAAACATGAAAGACTCCTTTTTTTATATAAATTTATTTTTTATTGGTGTTCAATTTGTCAACATACAGAATAACACCCAGTGCTCATCCCGTCAAGTGCCCCCCTCAGTGCCCGTCACCCAGTCACCCCCACTCCCAGCCCTCCTCCCCTTCCATCACCCCTACTTCATTTCCCAGAGTTGAGAGTCTTTATGTTCTATCTCCCTTTCTGATATTTCCTACCCATTTCTTCTCCCTTCCCTTATATTCCCTTTCACTATTATTTATATTCCCCAAATGAATGAGACCATATAATGTTTGTCCTTCTCCGATTGACTTACTTCACTCAGCATCATACCCTCCAGTTCCATCCACGTTGAACCAGATGGTGGGTATTTGTCATTTCTAACGGCTGAGGAATATTTCATTGTATACAGAGACCACATCTTCTTTATCCATTCATCTGTCGATGGACACCGAGGCTCCTACAGGAGAGACTCCTAACTCTGGGAAATGAACTAGGGGTGGTGGAAGGGGAAGGGACCTGGGGGTGGGGAGGACTGGGTGGTGGGCACTGACGGGGGCACTTGACGGGATGAGCACTGGGTGTTATTCTGTACGTTGACAAATTGAACACCAATAAAAAGTAAATTTATTTATTTTTTTTTAAAAAGAAAAGCTTGGGAAGGAGCCGCCAGGAGATGTATTTGAAAGAAGTAGACAGTTTCTTTTTTTTTTTTTTTTTTTTTAATATTTTATTATTATTCATGAGAGATACAGAGAGAGAGAGAAGCAGAGACATAGGCAGAGGGAGAAGCAGGCTCCATGCAGGGAGCCTGATGTGGGACTCGATCCCCGGACTCCAGGATCACGCTCTGGGCCAAAGGCAGGTGCTAAACCGCTGCGCCACCCAGGGATCCCTAGACGGTTTCTCCCACAGAACATGGAGCGTCTATCATTCTGCTGGGACCTACATTTTCTTTACCATCATCCCTTACTGGGAGGCGGATTTCACCACCGTGGCGTCTCTTGTGCGCCCGAACATCGCGCACCCAGGCGTGACATGGAGGCCTGCAGTGCTGTCCCCGCGGAAACCAGAAACGGGAGGACAGGAGCAGACCACGCCTTGGGGACGCCTCGACGGCGCGCCGGGCCCTGCCACCGGGCAGGAGGAGGCTGCGCGCACGCGGCTGTCCCAGGAGCAGGCGGGCCAGGCGTGGGCGCTGGTGGCCCTGTGGCCGGTGCCCTGGACGTGTGGGCTCACGGCCTGCCTCCCCCAGGGGCCTGCATCGGCGGACGAGCCCTGACCCTCAGTCTACACCTTGCGCTTGGTTAAATCACAGATTTGCTTAGGAACTTCCCGTTTGAAACTTGATCATATTTTAAAAACTCTTCATTTAGCATTTGGCCAAAAATAATAAATAAAGGAAAATTCGTACACGTCCACATTCTTCAGTGTGGCGCTTCCTGGGACCCACCCGGGGAATGTGTGGGAAAGGTAAGCGAAGCCGCCCGCGAACAGGCTGCTGTTCCTCGCCCCCGCAGCAGGGAGCGCTCTCACTGACATGCCGCTCCGAGGAACCCTTAAGGACCAAGGAAAGGTGCGGAGCTCATTGGATTCTGTAATTTCTTGAGATATGTTTTTTTGACTGACAGGTCGGCTTCAAACATGATGGGCTTGTAAAAGAGTCTCGGCCAGAGTCCCGGAAAACAACAAGATCGTTACCCTCCAGCCACACGTCTGCGTGTTCCGTGTTAGGGACCACCCTGCAGCGTGCAATGCACAGCCGTCCCTACTTCCCGCAGCACACCTTGACTTAACAGCATCCGCCCCGGAAAACCCTCGGGCCTCCTGGCTTCTGTGGGTGCATATTCCACTTTAAAATACCATCATCCCCAAACGCGGTTGTTGACAGTTTTGCCTTTAATATTACTTCGACTTTATCTATTTTTAAAGAGTTTTATTTATTTATTCATGAGACCCAGAGAGAGAGGCAGAGACACAAGCGGAGGGAGAAGCAGGCTCCATGCAGGGAGCCCGACGCGGGACTCGATCCCAGGACCCCAGGGTCACGCACCCACACCCTCTGCGAGTCTGTGCTCAGAGACTCGTTTCCTGGACTGTGGGTCACAGGCTCCCGCATCTTCACATTTCCAGTAAGAACATTCCAGGCTGTGGTCTCTTCAGTCCATACAAGCACTACTCCTCCACGGCCTTGCGCTGGCGAGAGCGTGCTTATGTTAGCACCACAGACAACTCATTTAATCTTCAACATCCACTTTGAGACTAAACTACGGTAGCGTCCAGATCACGTCAGATATGTCACTGTCCGTGAGACAAACCTCTGAAAGCTTCCTGCTGACCCCAAGAATTGAATGAAGACCTTGACACAATTTTACTTGACTTATTTTCTACTTTAAAGGATCTAATGACTCCCACAAAAACTGATGTTATTCAAACTGATCTTGAAGTTCTATTTTTGGGTGTGGAGGCCACATATAACAGATACGGCTTTCCTTTTGATACATGCAGAAAATCCAGAAATAAAAGCGAAAAAAAAACTAATGAACAATGACAGCCATTTGATCCGAAAAGTCATGCCTCTCAAAGCAATTGCTAAATGCAGCCTCTGACATTGTACATCTTAATTCCTCACCTTTGCGAATTATGTTCTTAAAATAGCTGCTAAATTTTGAAGCACAAGCTGACGGCTTCTCAGCAAACTTTTGCCCCCTGGAGATTGGCGGTCTGTGCTGTGTGCCAGGCCAAGCGCCCATCCATGGACTTTATCCTGTGTCCACGGACATGGACTATATCCTGTGTCCTGCAGAGCACGCAGCAAGTCTGGCAGGCGCCCCCAGAGTCCCCCGGTCCCCAGCAGGGTGCCCCAGGCCTTTTGCAGGCCACGCGGTTCCGGGACAGGCTGCCCACATTCACCAGTACTGGCCTGGCAACTCTGTGTTTTCGGACCCTCTTGACGGTCTTACGAAGTGAAGATGCCCCCAGAGGACACAAGAACAAGGAGACCCGGCCCCGTTATAAACCCAAGCCACGGATCCCAGGGTCAAAAGTAAATTGAGAAAACATATTTGTATTTGGAGTTTTTTTTTAAGACTTTTTATTTTGGAGTATTCTCTCCGCCCAACATGGGGTTCAAGCTTACAGCCCTGAGATCAAGAGTCCCTGGCTCCACAGCTGAGCTCACCAGGCTCCGGGCTTTGCGTTTAGGGGGTGCTCAAAGTGTTCGCAAGTAGCAGGCGGTCTTCAGGACTGAAACCCCAGGCGGGCCCAGCCCTGTCCACGGCTACCTTGGCGGAAAGCTCTGGTCCTCCCACAGGAGGCTTCACCCAGGCCCTGCCGCTGCCTGCGGCGCCCTAGTGAGGCAGGGTCCCATCCCTGCAGGGTGCGCCCCACGATGCCAGTGGATGCTCCTTCTAGAACAGCTCACCCAACACGTGCCTTTGCTTTTCCATGTTTTTCAATGTATCTCTGCCTCTTCCCTGCAAGATTTCTCTTGTTCTAGAGATGAGATTGTACACCGAGCGGAAAGGGGTGGATCTGGTGGGACCTGAGGGCACCCCACCCCCATGTGCCTCACCCTGCCTTCTGCACACCCCTCTGTGAGCAGGACCAGAGCTGCGGGCGCTGGGGTTCCCAAGTCTGTGCGTCCATCCCGAGACCTATTCTGCAAAAGGGGGATTGTGATCGCCTCCCCCAGCTTCAGGCTGCTGTCCCCTGGCCAGCTAGTGAGGGTAGAGAGCTGAGCGGTCATTCTGAACCAGGGCGGTGGCAGCAGGCAGGTCCCCGTGTGTGACATGCGGGCCGGGGCCTCGTCACCTTTCAGCCAAGTCCCCGGCGGCGGAGGCCTCCAGACGGCTCAGAGGCAGCCGGCCCTGCAGGACAGCCCACCATCTCCCGGGCTCCCTGAGCCCCCGGTCCCTGTGGGGTCCTCCCCACCCACCCTCCCTGCAGGGCATCCCCCACTGCCCTGCAGGGCCCCGGCACTGAGCAGCCTCACACAACCCTACCGTCTGGGTACAGACCCCTGCCCCAGCCCCATGGGTGGGTGAGGGTGACCCTGGAGTGTGGAGGGGCTAAGTCCTCCTTCACTAGCATTTCCTCAGGATACAGAGCCACCTGGTGACATGTGTGCCTCAGTGCGTTGTCCCGACGAGGCCACATCGCAGACAGACCCGCGCGGTGACAGTGTTTGAAGCATAAGGGATCATCATTCAAATAGTCCCATTTCCGGACCCGTGAGTCATCACGTTGGGAACACGCGGTGGCTGGCCGTGACCACGGGTGGGGACCTGGTTTAAAACCGGGTGACCTCGTTTACTTTCCCAGCCTCTGTTAGTGAAAACAGGTCACTGAACCCACTTGTGCACGGAGCTGAGGTGGAGCTGGCCGCCAGGTGCTGGGTCCTCCCGGGGGTGGGGGGAAGCCTGGGAGCCCCCTGGACTTCGGCGCCTGAGGGACTCTGAGCTTGGCTACAGCCACGGACCCCTTCCGCAGTGGGCCCGGGAGGGGCCGGGCGGAGGAGGCCGTCCCGCCGTCTACACTGTCCTGTGGGGACAGTGTAGGCTGAGGACTGGGGGTCAGGCAGACGTGTAGGGATCTCAGGGAGCCCCCCAAGGCAGCAATCCTGGGGTGTGAGCGGGGCTGGGTGGCCCCCACACCTGTCTTCCCAGAGCCTGTAATCCTTAGATCACCTGCCATCGGTGCACCTTGTGAGCAGAAGGCAATGGACGGCCACTGCACCGTGTGTCCCCAGTGAGGGCCGAGCTGGGCCACACCCAGACTGGCCCCAGGGCTCTGTCCTTCCTCCTGTCACCTTTAACACAACCCCCCCGAGTCCTTGGAGCCCTGGTGTGGCCTGTCCATCCTCCGCACACTCGGCCATCCGCTCCTGCCCCCGACCCCGAGGCAGAGGTGGCGAGGTGGGCGGCCGAGGCCTGCCCAGCCCTGGAGCCCAGGGGGCCGTCCTTGCTTCGGGAACATAGGCTACAGGGACATTGTCCAGCTACACAGCAGACGTGTGGGGTCTTCCCTATTTCTCGGTTCTCAAATGAAGGTGGAAAGTGCTTTCTGGGATCCGGGAGGGCCCGAGGGACCACTCGGGGCGTGCTTGCTGCCCGTAAGTAATTGAAACGCTTGTGAATTAGGCCAGAATGTCTGAAATAGTTCGTGCTTTTAGTAACACGTTCACCGCAGACCCCATGCTGGGACCAGCCTCTCTGCAGACCTGCTCTCGGCTGCGTCCCCCCCCAGCTCTGGGCTGGGCCCCTCTGCACCGCCCGCGGGGGGATCCCTCAGAGCGTCTTTCAAAACAAGGACAGTAATGGGCAATCACAGAGCCGCTGGTCGCAGGCATCACGTGGCCACATGAGGCCTGCGGGCTCCTTGCCTCCGGCTCAGGGCCCCAGGGAGGCCGCCTGCCACCTCCTCCCCACCTGCTTCCTCCCTCCACCTCCCCCAGGCCCCCAGGCAGGGAGAGGAAGCCCAGACGCAGCCTCTCTTGGCCCATCTGCAAAGTGCAAACCATGCTCCTGCCCTGCCCCCAAGAGGCAGCCTGAGCGTGGGGCGGGGGGGGGGGGGGGGGGGGGGGGAGGCGGGGGTCTTAGGGTCCTACAGTGCAGTGGGAGGCAGGACGGCCCAGGGCAGAGCACCTCTGGGCTGGGCCCCCTCACAGGTGGGAGGTGCTGGGGGTCCTGACTTGGCCTGCTCTCAGCCGGTCCGGAGGGTCCTTCTGGTGTCAGGAGGGGACTTGTAACGAGCCCCCTCCCTCGGGCCCGGAAGAGTGACACATGGGTGCTGTCCATTGCCCTCACTAGTGTAGCCTCTGCTCCCTGCCCCGGGCTCTCAGGGACAAGGAGCACCGGGAGGAGGAAGGTGGCCTCACTGTGTGTGTGCTGACCCCCGGCGGCTGCCAGTGACCGCCCGCCCTGACAGCTTCACCCCGCTTGGCTCCCCTGAGGGTGTCCCAGGACCCCCATCCTGGAAGCCAGTCGAGCCAGCAGCCAAGGACCCGCCGGGCTGCATCTCCCACACAGAGACGAGGACACTCCCCTCTCCCCCATCGTGACCCTGGACACAGGGTGGGCTCCCCACGGATCCGCCGCCGGCCGTGGTGGCCCTGGCTGGCTGCCAGACTCGGCCGTCTCAGCGTCTCATCGGGGCGACCAGCCGCAGGAGCCCGGGGTGGAGGGAGCCCTTCCAGGCTCAGGTCAGCCGCAGCGCACTGGTTCTCACGACATTAAAGTGCTCCGAGGAATAACCCAATAAAAAGTTAAGGCACCTACTGGCTGGAGCCGCCCGCTGCCACTGCGGGGGAGGCGACGGTGCTTCCCGGGGCCTCCGTCCCACCCCGGGTGCGTGGCCCCCGCCTCCTCCCAGCCCAGCCACGCATCGGGCGCCAGCTCGGAGCTGCTGGTCCTGACTCCTGCGCACCGAGCGCCTGAGACAACGCAGGGGCGCCCCGGGCCTCCTCCTCCCTCCTGGCGGCAGGTGCAAGTCGCGCTGGCCGGGCCTGGGAGACCTCGGCCCCATCCCCTCCCGGGGTGGCGCGCCAGGCCGCACCTCAGTTTCCTGCCTCCGAGAGCCGCTCTCTCCCTGTCTTCATCAAACACAATTCCAGGAAAAGTATTTCCCCCCCGGGATGCTCAGCGGGAGGAGGGAGGGTGGCCGCGGGGCACAGCCCCCAGGCCCGGAGCACGGAGAGCGGGTCGCCCGCAACCACCTGCGGAGGAAGGCGGGGTCCCTTCCCTTAGCAGCCCTTCCCTGAGCGGGGCTCCGGGGTGTCGGGGCCAAGCGGGCCGTGGAGCGGCCGCCCCGGAGGCAGCGGACACTGACCCTCGGCTCCCACCCCCCGCGGGCCGAGTCCTCCCTGAGTCCTCAGGGAAAGTCGCAGGAGGCCAGAGGAAAGACACGTGTGCGCGGGGACAGGGCGGCTTGCAGAGTCCGCGTGTCCAGGGCCCCCTGTCTCCTCGGGCGACTCACAAGATACCTGAGTCGCCTGCCCCGAGCGGCCCTCCTGTCGTCCCCGGGGCGAGTCGCTGAGGACCGCTCGGAGTCCCACGTGGATCCGGCCGTTCTCTCAGAGGCTGCAGTAGCAAGAACCGGGTGATGTGCAGACATCACCGCCAGCGAAGCCAGGGCCGTCGCGCCCTTTGACACGGGGAGCTGGGGGTCAGTGTCCTCCCCTGCCGTCACGGCGTCAGCTCCCTGGACAAGACGTGCCTTGGCAAGACCCGTCCACTCATTCTTCACTCATTTGCGCGTTCAGCGCACAGAGCCTCGTGCTGGAAGCAGGGAGCTGGGACCCCGCGAGGCCCCACCATCCCGCCCTTCAGTACCCCAAGGACAGTGGGTCTGGGAGGGCTGAGGCGTGACCCTGCAGGCCCAGGCTCTGCAGAAGGGAGGGGTGTGCGAGGAGCTACGAGAGCTGGGGAGGCGGGCCCGGAAGGCTCAGCGGACAGAGGCCAAGCGCCTGAGTGGTCCGTGGATGGGGCTCAGTACGCCCCACGGGGCGCAGGTGCGGCCGCTCACCGAGCGCCCGGAACAAGCCGGGGCACCAGACCTGGAACTAGCACAGGCCTCCCCGGGCTGGCACAGATGCTCGTGGAAACAGCTCCCCCTGGACCACAGCCACGCAGGAGGCGGGTCGCTGCTCGGCCCAACAGCGCGCTGTCCATGCGGCGCTGTCCTCCAGAGCGGCCGATCCCCAGACGGAGGACAAGGCCGCAACTGCCGGGCGCAGACAGCGCTGGGCCGCGTATGTCTTTCCAGCGGTGGCTCCTCGTCACCCTGAGCAGCTGTGAGCGACCCACATCCGCCTGCATAGGTCATTGCAGAAGGAGCAGCGCGGCGGTGGACAGCGTGTCCACCCTCCCCGTGGGCGCCAGCGGACTCTGCTCCGCCAGCAGCTGGGAGCAAGCCTGGCAGCTAATTGTGTGAACCGTGAGGCTCACCCACGTGTGTGCAACCTGGAGCATGACCTGTGCGTCAGCCCCCCCCCCCTCCCCGCAGGCCCCCCACAGGCTCGGGACGTCCGGAGTCCGTTCCCGCCTCCGTCCCGCTCCGGGAACAGCAGGCGTCCAGAGCGGTGACCAGGGATGAGGCTCCGCCTCTTGGTTAGGTGAGCCGCCGCCTGCACCCCATTCCTCTGACCCACCCCCTGAAGTCAGCGCCCAGCCCTCCCCAGATCCTGACTCTCCCACCTTCAGCCGCAGCAGCCTGTGCGCTGTCTACACTGCAAGTGTGAAACACACCGTGGATGTGGATGCTCATCCGTGTGGATCTCAGCCCTCCACGCCCACCCCCTGCAGACATGCTCACCCCCAAAGGGCAGCTCAGCAGGGGCCTCGGGGTCAGAGCTGCATAGAGGAACGTGGCACCCCCGTTTATTCACACCCGACGTGTGATGTGCCAGCAAGCCACGTGTGCCTGCAGTGCACCCGCTGCAGCACTCAAGTGCTCCTGCAGTCCAGCCGCCCACTTGCCAGCTCCCCGGGACCCCGTGGTTCCTGCGCCCCAAACCCTGCAGCGGCTCCAGCTCAGTCTGCAGATCAGCCCCGCCTGACCTGAGCTCCCTGCGCCTGCCCTGTGGCCCCCCCACCCTCCCCGCAGGCCGAGCGGCGGGGGTGCGGCCCTCTGGGGGTCTGCTGGCCCCGGACCGCCCCCTCTTTCTGCCCCCTCTCCCTCTCCGGCTCCTGCCTGCCGTCATCTTATCCTGCTCTGCCTACTGCCATGTCGGGCACCTGACACCACGTGCCTCTGGCGTCTCCCTCTGCCCTTTAGAACGTGCAATCCGTGGAACAGGGGTCGGCCTGCCCCCATCCAGCACCGTGCCTGCCACACGGCCCTGTGCAATGCAGGCTCACTGAGTGGATGAAGGAATGATGGACGGTGACGCCCCCTGTGTCCAGGAGCCGCAGTGTCCGTGCCGGGGACTGTCTGCCACCAGGGGTGTCTGAGAGTCTGAGACCGATGGGAGGGGGTGCCTGGCCAGCACCAGGCCTCACACCCGCTCCCGTCCTGGGGTCTGAGTCCCCACTTCCAGGTGCACAGGGAAGTCATCCATGGGAGGGTCCTCTGGGAGGACCAGGGACTCTGCACCCCCCACCCTCCGACTCGGGGATGGAATCCATGGTGGGAACGGGAAACGTTGTCAGGAGCAGAGGGGACAGCAGCACAGGGACCCCCGTAGACACCCCCATCCCGGGAAGCGGGTCGATAAGGGACCTTCAGGACCGCTGTGAGCTCCACCCGCTGTCTCGCAGACATGCCCAGCCGGCCTTCAAGGGCGCGGCCCTGTGCAGCACACGGGCAGCCAAAATGCACGGGGCACGTGCTCTGCACCTGGCGCCTTCCTAAGCACCTGTTGTCCTGATGGCAACAGCGTGGCCCACGTGACGGGGGTCCGGAGACATGGGCGGGGAAGGACATTGCTGCGCCAGCGCCGATGAGTGGCAGGAGGTGTGCACAGCTCGGGGCGTGGGGCTCAGATCTGAGCCTGAACCGCCAGCCCGTGGACCCCGGCTGCGACCCTACTATCCATCCCCTCTGAAAGGACGGGCCGTGTGGTCGTGCAAGGGTCCAAGGGTCAGCCCTGGAAGCTCAGAACAAGGGAAGTCACAGAGGTCACCCGGGCAGGGAGGCCGGCCTTGGTTACCTGCCCCGCTGGTGAAGCCTGCCCCTCCCGACGGGCAGCACCCTGGCATGGCCCCATCACGGGAGTGCAGACTGTCACACTGATGGCCCCATGGGCCCCTGGTGACCTCCCATTGTCCTGGTGCCCACACGGGTCTGCCCCTGTGAGGACGGCACGAGGTCATGTGGCTGGAACGTTCCAGTCTGCCAAAATGATGCCCATGACCTGACTGCTCTGTACTTCAGGGCAGGTCAGCGAGGTCATCAGCTTCCGGGCCAGGTCAGCGGCGGGTGTGGACGTGACCAGGTCCTGCTTGCAAGGGGCCCGACTCAGGCTGACTGAGTCACTCCTGGTGGCCGGGCGACAACCAGCCTCTGGCTCGCTGCCCTCCGGCTTCCTCCTGCGCACTCTCCACGCCAGCAGGCCCCCGCCCACAGATCCAGATGGTGAGAAGTGGGAGCGTCCACCGGGTCAGCCCGGGGGCTCGATCCTGCCCAGGGGGGTCATCACCCCGCTCCCCGACCTGTCCTTCGGGGCTGGGGTCTTAGCTGCTGGCAGCCGACAGAGACGGTCCCTGTCCCCAGACACCCCCGGACATTTGTTGGGATGGAGAACCCTCCTGGAAGGGAAGGGATTGAATCCTGCTCTGACCCAACCCCGTCCCTGGACCCCAGGGAAACCGTGCGCAGGAGCTCTCTGCAGGGCAGCCACTGCGGGCTGGGCGGCCGGGGCGCCTCTCGGCAGCGTGGGCTGGTGAGGCCTACGGGCGGGTCAGAGACGGGGGAGCCCCCAGGTGCTGACCCTGCCCCTTCTCAGCTTCCCGGGACGTTGCCTGACCTCGGGACCTGCCCACACAGGTGCACCCAGAGCAGCTGGGGCTGGGGGCCGCGGCTCAGCGACCTGGGGTGCTGCAGGCACACAGAGTAGGGGTCTCCGGGGATGGATCCCAGGTGGGAAGAGCCAAAGCAACTGCCCACTGGGATTTCCCCGGTGCACCCCGCACCTGGGCTTAGGAGGGACAAGCCATCGTCCCAGCTTCGCCTGCACCTCAGTTTCCCGCCCCCACTACCCCTTGTGCCCATGTCCCGGCCCTAAGCCACTGTTGCCTTACCTCCACGGTGTCTGCCGTGGACACAGTGACCTGGCACGCCACGTGCCCCCCAGCTTGGCCCAGGCCTGCCGTCCTCTGCTTCGGGAGCGGGGGGGACTGTCACACGGCCCCGCGCCCACACCACGTGCCGTTCAGAGCCACCAGCTCGAGGCGGAGAAGGGAGGTGGCCCCGCCTCTGCCTGGGCTGTTTCATGCGTCCTGCGGCCCAGAGTCCGCGCAGGCCCCTGCAGCAGCTGGAGGCCGGGCCACAGGGCCATGGGTGTATGACGCTGCATCACGGCTCGGGTGTTGCTTTCTCTCCCCGGGACGGAGAGCAGGACAGGACCGCAGACGTCACCTCGATGCCATCGGGGCAGGCGCAGGCCCCCACCGAGAGAGCCCCGGGAGCCGCGGAGTCTGCGGGACTCCAGGAGGGAAGCACTGGCCGCTGCGCTCCGCTCAGCCACGCTGTCCTCAGGCTCGGTGGGACAGGTCCGAAGGTACCGCGCATCTTTGCGGAACACGTGCCACCGAGTGAGCCACGTGTCAGGGAAGCCGAGGAGACAGCGCGAACTGCATGGTCCCGGATAGAAGCTGGAGGCTTAATTACAACGCCTGCGTGAGCTCTGTGATGACTAGGCGACGCATGGGGTGAGGGCGCCCCGGCTTCACAGCCCCCTCGCCGAGAAGACCTGGGGGCAGCTGCACCCCTGCAGCCGGGAGCGAACCCCACACCCAGACTGGGCCCGGAGGCAGTCTCATTCTGGACGGGGGCCGGAGTGAGAACGACAGTCCAGCGGATCTCGCACCCTAAAGCACAGGGAATGAGGGTGGTCTCACCCATGTGACACGGGAGCCACCCGGAGGGGCTCCAGAAACCGGACTAGTGCGGTCAGCCCGGTCCATTCCGTAGGATAAGACCTTACACACTGTCCACATAAATATGATGTGAGTGCCCCCAAGTCCTTGCTGGGGTCTGATTGGATGATGAGGGGGCGGGAGAGACAGGACAGGTGTCCCCACGGGGAGCCCGTCCCCAGGCACTGAAACAGCACCGCCCACCCCGGGAGGCGCGAATGCAACCGGTGCCTTCCTTCTCGGGAGCACAGGCTGGGCGGGGCGGGCGACAGTCCCTTCTCGGGGAGATGCTGGCAAGCACCACCCCAGCCAGGTGATCATGGCCACAGTCCCACTGGGGAGCCTTGGGGGCAGCTGACACCCTTGGCACCACGTGACGACGGCGACACTTCTCTCGTGCTCCTTCCTCCCCGCGCGTGAAGTTGCAGGACAGACGTGCAATGCAGGACACTGCGGATGTCCAGGTCGCCGCACACGGGCAAGACCTGAGAAACCATCTCACCCAGAGACACAGGAGGAGGAAGAGGCGGCGGCGGGTGGCTGAGTGTCCTGTGCTTGCCGGGGCTCAAGCCTGGGACAGAAAAGGGCCACGAGCGAACACCCGGGGATGGAAATGAAGCCCGGGCCTTGCCCGGCGGCGAGGATGGCTCAGCGCTGGCTTCTCGGCTGTAGTGGGGGCAGCGCGCTGTCGGCCCCGGGGAGGTGGCCGCGGGGACGGGGCCCCCTGCCACCTGCTCCCGGCCTCCCTGTGAATTTACGGCCACCCCAATCAAGGCTCCCCTACACAAAAACTAAACCAAACATCCTGACGTCGGCACTCGACCCACCAACCCCGCCAGGAACGAGGGGATGAAAACCGGGCCTCTCAGGGTGCTTCTCACCTGGATTTCCCTGGCAATGGACGGGGTGGGCAGTGTCCTCACAGCCACGTGCCGTCCTTCTGCGGCCGATCCCACACATGTTTTCCCCGGTTTTTATTGAGCTGTTTCTTTTCATATCATGGAATTTGGAGACTTCGTCTATGGGCTGGACGCACTTTCCTCGACAAACACGGGCTTCGGAAACACGTCACCAGTGACTGGCTGGTCTTTTCCCACTGGAAACAACACCTTCCATTGATCCGAAGGCTTCCGTTTAGCGGAGTCGGGGGGGGGCTTCATGGATCTTTAGGCAAAGTCCTGGGGGGCGGGCATCCCGGATCATATGGCTGAACTGGATTAATACACGGTGTCCGGCTCCCGCTCGGTTTGGGGACGGAGCTCCTCTCCTCAGACCCAAGGCCGGAACCCGCGTGGTGGGTCGTACCCCATCAGGTGACTCTCCTTTATTCTGACAACTGTTCTTGAGCTTCCCGCTGGCACGTGGCAAAATTAATCGGAAACGGTGTGATTATTTTCTGATTCCGCCTTGAGGACTCACACGGCGAGACCAGAGTCCTGTTTGGGCTCAGATGCGTCATCGCTTCCACTGTGTCCGTGATGACTTCTTGATGTGAACTTTTTAAAATGTAAAGCAAATAAGATCAAAACCTATATTTGTTACACATGGACGGTGGCTGTGAGGTGGCGGTTAGGACGTTATTCTCCATGCTTTTCAGTAGGTTGGAAACGTTTCCTTGGAAGGGAGGGAGGGACAGAGGAAGGGCAGTGGGGCGGGCGGGGGCGGGGGCGTCCCTCAAACTGGAAACTCCGGGGAAGCTCACACTGGGCTGAGGGGCCCGGCTCCTATTCCTCCTTAGTTAGGTCCTGGCAGCAGACGAGGACAGGGCGTCATTCCTCCCAAGTGTGCACAGACCACACACGTGCACGGCCCTCTGTCCTCTCCTTGGGGCCGGGAGGGCCTCCATCTCCCAGGAGCTGCCCGCTGTGGGCAGATGCTTCAGGAGTCCAGAGATGGCCAGGACCCTCCTCTCTCCCACTCTGCCGCACCAGGTCCCTGACGTCAGGGGGAGCCTGGCAGCTCTGGTCTCATGGACCGGTGACCTCGGTGACACAGGCTAGAGGAGTGGGAGGCACTGGGGTCAGCTCCCAAGCCTGCCCTGTCCTGACTCTTCAGAAACCCCGGGAGATCCCCCACCTTGCTCAGCACGGCACCCCTCTGTCCTCTTGCAGCTCAGCCGGGCACAGCCCCTATAGCAAAGCCTGCATTGGGGTTCCCTCCTCTTGACGCATCTCAATTTTGCGGTCTGGTCCCAGCACCGGCCCCAGCACCCCAAAGACCACAGACTCTCCGCCGTCCAGGTCTGTCCTGCCCAGAGGATGGATCCCTGTCTAAGGGGGAGCCCTGGAAGATGGGCAAGCACTGCCCCCACCTGCACAGCAGACAGCAGGTGCTTCCTGCCCCGGCTTGCACCGTGCTGTTCCCTAACACAGCATCCCGGCCCGGGAGGAGTTTGCAGCCCCTCCTCCTCCCCTGGCCTCGACCTCTGTGTCCGCACGAGGCCAGCCATGCACCCACCCGTCCTCACCTGCACACACCACAAAGCCTCCTGATGTTGTCTTCGCAGGACGGGGAGCAAGGCCCCTGCCTCCCCTCCGATGAGCCCCGGGGCACAGCTCGGGGGAAGGACGTGCAGGCAGAGTCAGGTGGCACCACTCCACTGTGCAGTGAAGCCCATGGGCCAAGCAGAGCACTGATGCTTTGCTGGAAAAGCCTCCAGGCTGGAGCCCGGGGCCTGGTAAGAGGCTTTGGCTCCCTTCCTCGTTAGCTGAGACACCAGGCAAAAGACAGGACGCTGGCAGGCAGGTGCCCTGAGACGGGCTGCCCGGAAGGAAAAAGGTGATGCTCCAGGAAAGCAGGAGGGCCGGGGCCGGGGCACGTGGGGGGATAAGAGGGCGATGGCAGCCTAGACAGAGGACCCAGGGCCAGACACAGGAGGCGGGCCCAGGGGAGGGGAGGCCCGAGGGAGGCTGAGGAGGGCCCCCCAAGGCCAAGCACGGTCTGCAAACCCTCGTGGGGGCAGAGGTCCACACCCCTGGCCAGCTCCTCCAACTCCGGCAAGGCGGGCGCATCGTGGGACACGGCCTAAGGACATCAGTCCTGCCCGTGGCCAGTCCTAGGAAGTGAGTGGACTCTGCCTCCGGAAAAGAAGCCAGCAACACGGGGACCGGGCGGGATCCAGGCAGTGGGGGGAGGGGGTCCTGGGCAGCAAACAGCCTGTTTCTCCCGGGTTGATTTAATCCAAAGAACCGAGGGGGAAAGACCTTGCAGACGAGGACGTTCACAGGAGCCTGACACGGTGGCGAGAAGCATCAGACGTGGAGATGCCAGGCCCCCCTCTGCTTTGAGGTCTGGGTGCTGTGAACTCGTTCTACAAAAATTACCCCAAACCACGAAGAAGCCCACGACTCGTGACCCCTAGGCAGCGGCACCGGGAATCCTTCAGGTGCCCACGGAGGAGGGCGACGGGCGGCCGTCCAGCCACACGATGGCCAGCGACCCGAGGTGGTGCCCGATGGCTGCGCGGGGGTGTGAAGGCGTTCACGCCGTGGCCACGGGCGGAGTCCCCACGCTCGCGGACCGTGTCCAATGTGCACCTGCCCCCGGGAGGCTGGAGCGGGACAAAGGGACGCACCACGCACCTGAGCCCGGAGCTCGGCACATGGGCCGCTGCTCATATCGCTGCTCGGCCAGGAATCTGGTCTTCGGAAACCCGAGGGCACGTGGCTGACGCGTCTGTGGCCGCTCGTGGGAGGGTCCCCCACGGAAGGTGGCCCAGGGCGATGGCTCTCGGGGGCGTGTGGAATTCCTTACCTTGTGGCCCCGACTTAATTGACAATGCGAAGTGTTGGTTGTGTAGACATCCGGTTCCATTAGTTGCAGTGGTAATTTGGGTCAACAGTAGCTATTCCAAAGCTCTGCGGTGTGAGATTAAGCGTGTTGGTTAATTAATTGGAAGAATGTAGACACTTCATTCTGCTTAGAGATTGTGCCTTTGAAATTAGTGATCTGTAAAATTACAGAACAGCAGTGTCGGAACAATAGGATAAATAAACCCATCAGCTGAGCAAGCAGCGAGCACGGAGTTTCTTGCAACCCGGTTACCAGAGAATTCACGCACGCCGTATTCCTGAGAGGATGCTCGTGTTTTAATAACCAAGTCCTCACTCATTGCTTCGGGGTCCCCATTTTCCGCCTGGACAATTTATCTTATTTTTGGCGAAACACCGAGCTGGAGAGCTTCCCCCTAATGACCACTCAAAGCAGAGAGCTGCGTTCTCGCCAAGGTTCATGACGTTACATCAATATTTTCTGTTAGCTTGTTAAAAATCCCCCAAATGATAAAATGGAATCCTCTAGAACGAGGACATTTTAAACGGTTGACTCCAGAAGATAATCACCACCATATGTCTGACCTTCAGTTGTGGGCCTGAAACACTACCAATTACAATAATGAGATGCTATTTCTTTCACTATTGAATTGGCGAGGATTAAAAGCGTGGATAATCCCAGTGCGAGAGCAGCTGACACGCGCTTTGAGGAGCGGAAACTGATACAAAATTCATGACAGCAATTTGATATCAAAATTGTGTCAGGAAAGTACCAAGAGTCTTTGTACAGCAGCTCCGAAGAGAGTCCGGATCTGGAAATGTGTCCCTCAGGGGCAATCGTGGGTGTGTTTGGAAGTGTGCACTTGAAGATTTCCGTCAGATAATGAAATATCCCACCTGAAGAATTTCTCATCAATTCTGAACAATACGGTATTGATTAAATGAACTATATGCAACGTCCATTCGACGGGATGATGGTGCAGAAATTGGAAATTATGCGTTTGGAGCCACTCAGAGTGCAGTCCCCGCATTGGGCTGTCCTCTGGCCTGGGACCGACGTGTCCTGGTGGCCTGTCACCGGGGGAGTCCTCATCTTCTGGGGAGCTCCTTTCAGAGGGAGCCTCGGACCCTGTGCCTTAAAATAAGAGGTAGACCAGATGTTGGAGGAGCTGTCTGTGAAAATAGAAACTGATAAATCTTTTACAGAGTTTGACAAAAATGGTTGAATTTATGAAGGAAGCTTTGAACACAAGCAGGCAGAGGAATAAATCTCTCTCTCAGAGAGTGTCCAAGCTAAAAGATTTGCTCTCAATATGTGAAGAAGGAAATCAAAGACGGAAAAATCTGCTGTGTCGGCTGGTGTCACAGAAGGATTCAGTTTAAAGAAGGCCTTTCTGGAAAGCCGGGCCTCCCGCGATGCCACATGAGACGGAGGGGGGGATACGCCAGGCAGAGGTGCTCCCGCCTGGAGGGGCAGGTGGAGGCTTTTTGAGAACAGGCCAAGCAGTGGGGTCAGAGGCAGGCTCAGATCCGCAAGCTAGGGAGCTTCTCAAGCACCAAGTTTGCTGGAAGCTTCTGCCTTCCAGGCAATGACTTCAAAGGGGTGATGTACCCATAAGTACCCACCCAGGAGGGCATGGAAGGGAGCTGAGGTGGAGTGGAGGGTCACCCCACGGAATGAGTTTCGGGATTTACATGAGTTTTAAATAAATACTTTAAAATTAAAAAATATCTGGCATGGGGTCACCATACACCCTGCCCCAAGGGCCAGCCCAGGGGATGACAGGACCCAGGGGACAAACCTCTCGGTGCAGGGCGTTGGGCAGAGACAGTATCCTCTGGACCCCATGCAAGTGCAGGAACTTCGGGCATGGCTTCCCACCCTACCCCCCATTATGTCCACCGCTGACCACCGAGGTGCTGGGGACGGAGGCAGAAGCTCGGGGCAGGGGGAGGGGGGCAGGAGCTCCAGTCGGAGAGGGCAGGAAATGAGTTTCCTTCCAGAGGCTGCACCTGCATTAGGACCAGGCAGTTTCATCACCAACTTGAGACCCAGTGCGTGGCTGGCACAGACCCCGGGGAGGCCCGGCCCTGCCCAGCGGTGCAAGGAAGCGACGCCTGAGTGTGGCAGCTGGAACCAGGCAGGCCCCGTGAGGCCCCCGGCATGAGGACACACTGAGTCTGGGCATTCATAGCCCAGGGGGTGTGAGCCACTGAACTAAGGCACAGAAGCAGATAGAATGCTTTTCCCCTGGGCCTTCTTTTTCACTTGAGGAAAATTAAAATAGGGCTTGTTGACTGCAGCTATTCCACAAAAAGCTTGAATTTAAATGGGTTTGTACAAGAGCAGAGCAGAGAAGAGCCCAGTGAGGGAGGGAGCTTAAGGCAGAGAGGCTGCAGAGCCCCGCACTGGAGCCTGTGGCGCCTGGCCACGCGTTCCCAGGCCCAGGGGTGCTGGGTGTGGCCTGGGGTGACATTCGTCCCCTGCTGACAAGGACAGTCCCGGGAGACCCTGGTTCCTTGGTCCCTAGCTCCGCTGTCTGTGGAGGAGAGAGGAGCGCACGGCCCAGTGCCCAGCAGCATCCCGGGGGTGGCTGTGATGGCCCTGCCATGGGTCACGATTCATCCCTCCGCCGGCCGCTGTGGCCAAGGAGCCTGGTACTCTCACTGGCCAGCCCCAAGGCGTGCGCCCAACTCCAGGCTGACATCGGCAAACGGAGCACATGTTGGGGTGGGGAAGGACGGTGACCCCAAAGAAATGATGGCCAGGCAATAAAAGAAGTGACTAATGAAGTCGCTTAGGCCCCCCGGGCCGCAGGGCTGCTGTCTCCCTCCGGAGTCCTTGGTGAAGGAGGACACGATGCAGAGCGATGGGGACAGAGTCCATAAACGCACACCAGTTTCCATGATTTGACGAGAATCAACCATGGCCTAATAAGGAGCCCAGTTCCGGCCGGTCGGATGGGGTGGGCACCGGGATGGCCCAGCCTGCAGCTCGAGAGGGCCCCTCCCGACCAGGTCCACCTTCCTGGCTTCTGAGCGCCCAGGGACGTGGGTGAGACGTTGGGCGCAGTAGACTTGGGGGAGCCCCGCAAAGCGGCCTCAGCGTGGGCCGCACCCCCACAGCCGGGAAAGGCCCGGAGTGGGAACAGCCCGGAGCACCTTGAAGCATGAAGGCTGTGACTCCCGATGGACACGCAGAGAGGGGCCGCCAACTCCAGCAGGTACAGGCAGTGGGGGCGGAGACCCCGACAGGCCCACGAGGGGGCTGCGCCCGGGTAGGCCCCCGCCGGGTGGGGCTAGGCAGGAGGATAAATCCACACCCAAAGTGGAAGGGAGGGTGGAGGGCCCGGGAGGGATGAGGAGCCGGTGGGGGCCCCAGAGCCGGGGGAAGCCCCCAGGCACAGCCCCCATCTAGTTCTCTGTTCCGAGCCCCTCCTCCTCGGGAAATCTTGAAAATCTTCCAGGACTTTGTCCTCTCCTCTTGGAACCGAGCAAGCCCAGGGAGTGCGGGGCCCGCCTCCCCATCTGCCTGAACCCCCAGTGAAGACCCCCTCGGCCTCCCGCGGCATTCTCAGTCCTTCTGAAAGGCCTGTATTCCCTGAGCCATTAGGACCCTGCGGGCGGAGAGCACCCCATCTGCGCGCCCCCCAGGAGCAGCCCTGCCGCGGCCGGTGAGTCCGCACCGGATACAGGATGGAACACGGGGAAGGGGGGCCTGGATGCCCTGGGGCACCAGCACCGTCCGGGAGTTCTGGCTGTAGGCGGGTGTTCTGTCGCGCAGCTTCTGCACCTGGGGACCACAGGGCACACGTTGTTCATTTACTTGGAGACTTGGACGTGGTGGCTTGTCCTGCCCACTCCCGGTGCCACCGCCCAGACGCTTTTGCTCCTCAAGCGCCATCCGTGTCCCGGTGTGAACCAGAGGACTTCTTGTTTCCCTTCCCGGCCCGATGTCACCTCCGACCCCACAGGCCCTCTCCTCGCCCGTCGAGCTCTGCCTTCCACCAGCACAGGCCTGTGGGGACTGTGTTCCCAGAAGCACTTCTGCCCCCACCAAACCTGTTCATTTTACAAAAGCAACCTGTGTTCCCTGGAGAACCTCAGAAGGCCGCCGCCCCCGCCCACCGGGGATCAGTCCCCTCTCTGGGGCAGCCCCCCTCGTAGACTCAAAGACACGCAGGAAACACAGATTCCCAAACCATCAGAGGGCTGTCGCCTGCTGATCTCACCAGGATTGTGCCGGCAAACACTGCCCCCGTCCTCACCCCTAAGGATCACAGGACTTTGGCTTGTTGGCATTTTCATGATTTAACCAGCCTTCCCTTGAGAGCTCATGCTTTCCGAACTGCAGAAAATGCTGCAGTGAACATCCTCACGCGGTCGAGTTCCTCCAGTCTCACTGGGAATCCCCAGGATAATTTCCTAGTGGTGAGATTGCTGCATCCAGGAGAATGCAGTCCTAAGGGATCTGTAGGAACAGCCAAGTAGAGGAGCAGGGGAGGGGGAGAAGAAGGAGAGAGGGGAGGGGAGAGAGGTAGGAGGGGAGAGAGAGGAGAGAGGGGGAGGAGAGAGAGGAGGGGAGGAGGAGGGGAGGGAGGGAGGAAGAGGGAAGGAAGAAGAGAAGTGGGGAGGAGGGAAGGGGAGGGAGGAAGAGGGAAGGAAGAGAAGTGGGGAGGAGGGAAGGGGGAGGAGGAGGAGCAAGGAGGAGGAGGATGAGGAGAAGGGGAGGGAGGAGGAGGAGGGAGGGGAGGAAGGAGTGGGGAGGGATGGCAGAAAACAAGAGAAGGGAGGGGGAGGAAAGTCTGGGCAGGTGGTTCATCCAGGCCTTGGGAGGGCTGTGGAGCCTGCCCAGGGGGAGGGTGTGAAACTGGGCCACTCACAAAAATTAACTTGAAACGGAAGATTAAAGACTTAAACATAACACTTAAACCTGTAAAATTCCTAAAAGAAAAATATAGGGGGAAAGCTCCTTGGCATTGGTCTTGGCAATGATTGTTTGCATATGACACTAAAAACACAAGGAATGAGAGCAAAATTCACTAAGTGGGAGGACATCGAATTAAAGGGCTCCGCCCAGCAGAGAAACCATGGACACAGTGAAAAGGCAAATACAGCAAAGGAAAAAGATTTGCGAACCACAAACATGGTAAGGGGTTGGTATTCAAAATATATAAGGAACTCACACAGCTCAAGAGCAAAAAAACTAATAATAATCCAATTAAAAAGTGGATGTTTTTTAAAAAAATGACATTATCCCAAAGTAGACCTACAAATAATTAACAGGTGCATGAAAAGATGCTCCACATCACTAGTCATCGGGGAAATGCAAATCAAAGTCACGATGAGATGTCACCTCACCTGTGTTAGAAAGGCTGTTATCAGAAGGACAGCAGAGAACAAATGTCGGTGAGGACTGGGAGAGAAGGGAGCCCTCGTGCACAGTTGGTGGGACTGTAAGTTGGTGCAACCACTATAGGAAACACTACAGAGGGTTCTCAAAAAATCAGAAGTAGAAATACCATTTTGCAGCAATCCCACTTCTGGGTGTATATCCAATTTAAGCAGGCTCCTTGCCCAGCATGCAGCCTAATGCAGGGCTCGAACTCATGACCCTGAGATCAAGACCTGAGCTGAGATCAAGAGTCAGACGCTCAACCAACTGAGCCATCCAGACACCCCTGAAATCACTATCTTGAAGAGATATTGACACCTCCATGTTTATTGCAGCATTATTTACAGTAGCCAAGATATGGAAACAGACCAAGTATCTTTCGGTGGACGAATGGATTAAAAGTGTAATACATACACACTCGGGCTAAAATATTGTTCAGCCATTAAAAAGAAGAGAATCCTACCTTTCTGACAGCATGGATGGACCTTAGGGACATGATGCTCAGTGAGAGAAGTTTACTTCTTCCTTTCCACTTTGGAAGCTGTTTATTTCCTTTTCTTGCCTGATTGCTGTGGCCACGACTTCCAGTACTCTGCTGAACAGAAGCGGCAAGAGTGGGCATCCTTGTCCTGTTCCTGATCTTAGAGGAAAAGCTTTCAGCTTCTCACCATTGAGTATAATATTGACTGTGAGCTTGTCATTATGTCTTTACTAGGTTGAGGAATGTTCCCTCTAAACCCCGTTCACTGAGTTTTATCATGACTGGAATTACATTTTGTCAAACGCCTCTTCTACATCTACTGAGATCACATTGGCTGATTTGCAGAAGTTGAACCATCTTCGCATCCCTGGAATAGATCTCATTTGATCGTGGGTTATGATTCCTTTAATGTGCCATAAAAATATGTTTGTTTTGATACATGACAGCTGGAAGCATGTTTAACCCGCTGGCATCTTATGTGTGGAGGAACAGATACGCTATGATTAGTGCTTCTACAGTGCTGGGCATATGTAAGTGTGCAGACCCCACGGGGG